>NC_068984.1:16505612-16506602 GCF_001194135.2 Octopus bimaculoides
ATAATTGAGATTCAGTTAGATTGAATACTTAAGTTGAAACATCAAGTCAATCCGATATTATCCACACAGCTCGAAGTACAGTGAATAAAATCAAAATATTTGAGAAAAATTATATTAATGCACCCTACTGGTTAAAATTCTATTTATTTATTTGGGCAGCTGAAGATAGCACTGTATTTAAATTGATGTAATGATTGCATTCTTCGATGAAATGGAGCCACTTGAAATGGTTGTACTGCATCACTATTTGATATCCTCTTGCTTATTTTGATTATATATATATATATATATATATTTGACAGAATGGGATAACAAGCCCAAGGTTGTGAGGAGTTTTTCAGACATTTATAATGAAATAGTCTACAGCTGTTTCTGGGATATTATGGATATCCTTTCATCAGAGACGGTGTGAGAAAATATTGTGGAAAAGGAGGAGATAGGGAATATAGAGGGAAATGAGAGAATGAAAGTAGAAATAAGATATATAAAGATATTGTAGTTGCAGTTCCATTATTCGAGGAAAATGGTGTTTAGAAGTAGTAAAAAAGTTTCCTGTACATGGTATGTATGGTCCAATAGCATTTCCTGCTTAGTCCTTTCAAAGTATGGAGCCATGGAATAAAATATTAATACAGACAGCTGTGTGCAATGTGTTACCAAAAATGAAAACTATAATTGCCACTAAATGTAACTAGGATGTTAGAACACCTACATTGCTTGAAATAAGAGCTAAAAAGCTCTGATGTTGTAGTTAAAGCACATAATTGTATACATATATACCCACAGTGTGTAATCACCTGAAAGGAATTCTCAACCAGTGTTTTTGGGTGATTACAGTCCCTGTCAGTATATATGTATTTAATTTTGTGCTTTAACATAGCATTAGAGCTTTTTAGCTCTTATTTCTAGCAATGTATGTGTTCTAATACCCTAGTTACATTTATGACAATTATATATATATATATATATATATATATATATATATATATA
>NC_068984.1:16507172-16509391 GCF_001194135.2 Octopus bimaculoides
TTTAAGAAATTATTATTTCTTATATTTAATTGTTTATGTTATGATTTTATTTACTCCATGTACCCAGACCTGTATATGAGTGGTTGGCGTTAGGAAGGGCATCCAGCTGTAGAAACTCTGCCAAATTAGATTGGAGCCTGGTGTTGCCATCCGGTTTCACCAGTCCTCAGTTAAATCGTCCAACCCATGCTAGCATGGAAAGCGGACGTTAAACGATGATGATGATGATGATGATGATGATACAGTGTGTGTGTGTGTTTCAGACTTGAATGCCTTACATTCTAAGGGTGCTACACCTCATCCAGGTCATGACTGTTGGATACCCAATATGCCATTGTCTGCATTGCAACCCTCCTGGATGGTTGAGGTGCCCCAGAGGCAAGATAGCTTTGGTGCTGTAACCAGCTCAGTCTAAGATGACAGTTGACTGTAGTGTAAATTATACCTTTTGAAAATTCACTTCTATTCCTTCTTGACCAGATCCAATTGGAACACTTCTCAGCTGTTTTTGCCATTGCTTTAAGAGGTTTGGATCTCTGCCTCCTAGAAATTGAGAACCATTTCATAAGATCATTGGCCGATTTGATGCCTACCTTTATGGTGAGGACTTTGGTTTGGAAATCAAATTCCCTCTAGAGTTTTCATTTAACAACAACGAACATTTCCCTACTTAGAATCAAAGGTCAGGATCAGTGGTTCTCAACCAGAGTCCATAAAAGATTTTTTGGGACCTACACAGCAAAATAGTAAATTGGGGATTCACAATAGAATTTCAAGGGCCCCTGAAAAAATTTTACTTTAGATGTATGCATTGGTATTTATTCCAAAAAACATCTAGGTTTCTTTCTCTGACATTTTACATAGTTCAACCTACAAAAGTTAATGTGTGAAAACATTAATATATAACTTTCTATAAAATTAGGTTTTAATAGTAACCAAAGTGGTCCATACATAAAAAATGGTTGAGAATCCTGGTCTAGATGGTGGTATGTCTGCTGCTTAATATTATAGGCCAGCTATTATTATCATCTGGTTATTATTATCAAATAGGCTTTATACGAACGTGATTGCAAACAGCAGTTTATATTCTGTGTGGGTGTGTTTTCTGTAGGTTTCAGGGTGTGTCTCAGGTGTCTCTTTGTAAGTTTAAGTCATCATCATCATCATCATCGTTTAACGTCCGCTTTCCATGCTAGCATGGGTTGGACGATTTGACTGAGGACTGGTGAAACCGGATGGCAACACCAGGCTCCAGTCTGATTTGGCAGAGTTTCTACAGCTGGATGCCCTTCCTAACGCCAACCACTCAGAGAGTGTAGTGGGTGCTTTTACGTGTCACCCGCACGAAAACGGCCACGCTCGAAATGGTGTCTTTTATGTGCCACCCGCACAAGCCAGTCCAGGGGCACTGGCAACGATCTCGCTCGAAAATCCTACAGGAGCCAGTCAGGCGGTACTGGCAACGTCTGCAAGAAAAATGAGAAAATAAAAAGAAATATGTGTGGAGAGAAAGGGAGTGGTTTTATATATGTATAGGTGTGTTGGTGCAAACAGGAAAAATAGAACTCAACATATGAGTATACTCTTTTACTTGTTTCAGTCATTTGACTGTGGCCATACTGGAGCACCCCCTTTAGTCGAGCAAATCGACCCCAGGACTTATTCTTTGTAAGCCTAGTATTCTATCAGTCTTTTTTGCCGAACCGCTAAGTTACAGGGAGGTAAACACACCAGCATCAGTTGTCAAGCAATGTTGGGGGAACAAACACAGACACACAAACATACACACACACACACACACACACACACATATATACGATGGGCTTCTTTCAGTTTCCGTCTACCAAATCCGCTCACAAGGCTTTGGTCGGCCCGAGGCTATAGTAGAAGACACTTGCCAAAGATGCCATGCAGTGGGACTGAACCCGAAACCATGTGGTTGGTAAGCAAGCTACTTACCACACAGCCACTCCTACACCTACAAAATTATTGGGTTCTCATCAGAGACATCCACATCAACAGAATGACTCAAGGTCTGAGAGTTTCATGCAATGGCACTTCTCAAACTGTTCTTTGATTGGTGCCAATGCATGAAACTCTCAGATATTGAGTCACTCTGTTACTTCTGCTAAGTATTATTATATACACACACACACACACAAACACACACACACACACACACACACACATATATATATATATATATATATATATATATA
>NC_068984.1:16509541-16516603 GCF_001194135.2 Octopus bimaculoides
ATATATATTCTCAGAGTGGTTGGCATTAGGAAGGGCATCCAGCTGTAGAAACTCTGCCAAATCAGATTGGAGCCTGGTGTAGCCATCTGGTTCACCAGTCCTCAGTCAAATCGTCCAACCCATGCTAGCATTGAAAGTGGACATTAAACGATGATGATATATATACCCCAAGAAAGTTAGGGGTTGAGGATTCAACCCACTAAGGGATAATATATATCCAATATACTGCTGGGAGGGTGCCCAATTATTGTTACACTAGTGTTATACCAAGTGCAATAAGTGGGTGTGGATAAAAGGGGTTTTTTTTACCCTAAATTTATATAGCAATAAGAAAATGGAGGGGAATATGAGGTACTCATCAACTTGCAGACACTATATTCCATTGATTAATCTGTTTATTTTATAAGCAAAATGACAAAAAGGACAATATACAGACACTTATGACATACCATGTCATATCAACAATTAAGATTTCAAATTTAATGGACATCTAGCAATTGGAGAAGGGACAAAATCTTACAGCTGTTTCAGCTTAGTGTTGGCATGCCCCATTCTATCTATATAACTCCAGTACGCTGGAGTAATCAGTAGATGAAAATGGTGTAATGGAGGTACATGCACGATTCACTAGGCCACTTCAGAGATTTACAAAATTCAATTCATGAATTTTGCAAAATTTACATACAAATATAAAATAACAATAAAAAATAAAAATATAAAAATGTAAGGCATATAAAAACATACAAAAAGTATATAAAAAATCATATTGAGTCATAAAAACTCATATATACATGCATATGCATGTATACATTGCCATATACAGATATACATGGATACTCATGCATCTATGTCTTTGTAATGTATGTATGTATATATATATATATAGCCATGTGGTTTCAGGTTTAGTCTCACTCCACAGCACCGTGTGTCCAGTGACCTGTACTATATAGCCTGTGGGTCAAGAAAGGTCATATGTGGATTTTGTAGACAGAAACTGATGGGTGGAAAAACACAATATGCAACTAAATAAGAATCAGTTTGAATTAATCCACTTTGATAAGAAGCTGAACTTAAGCTGCTGTACACTCTTCCCTCTTGGCATCAAACATCACTAGGGACCTCAGAGTAACTGTCAATAATAACTTAAGCTGGAATTCCCACATAAACAACAAAGTCGACGTGGCCCACAGGGCGTGCTCCTGAATCCTTAGAACCTTTTCGTCTAGAGACACTTCTACCATTATTACCCTTCTCTTCTCATCTTTTGCCCATTCTCATCTTGAATACTGCTGTTCACTGTAGTCTCCCCACATGAAACAAAGTATTATAAAAATTGAAGCATCCCCAGAGATCAGCCACAAGTAAAATAGATGACATGACAGGTTTTGATAATTGGAATCATCTTGAGAAACTGAAACCTTATTCCCTCCAATGCTGCTCTGTGTGTTATATCATTTGTAAGATGTGGAAAATATTCCAACAGTATTGCCCAAATGATGTTAAGAAACACATAAAGCTTGTTATTCTCCTCTACAAAAATCATGCTTGCATCACATCACAATACAAAGACAGAACTATTTCACCTCAACAGGCCCTGCTCTTTAACATCATGCCAAGACGTATAAAAGAAGACAAGAGATCTCATAACATTCAAATGGTTCCTGGATGAATGCCTCCAACGGATTCCAGATAAATCTCCAGCATCCAAATATATCTCTGCAAACAATAACCTTTTACACAACTGTTATGTTGCCCCATGAATGACCAAAATATGAAATGTCATTAAATGGTGCTTTTATGTTGGTCATGGCATGGGCCAATTCTAGTTGAAACTTATCTAAGTGTGTGTATGTGTGTGTGCATGTGTATGTATGCATGCCAGTGTGTGTACATGTGAGCATGTGTGTGTATTTGTTTACATGTCACTCATTTCTATTAGAGTTGTGACATTTATGTTGTTGAAAATTCCGTCAATAAATCATTGAAGTTACTTGAAATAAAGCATCCTTTATTTGAAAAACAAGGGTTAGTGACAGGAAGAGCATTTTGCTGTAAAATAAATCTGCAATCACATACCTATGTGGATTTCCATGATACTTTCAATCAACTTGGGCTATACCTTACCTATACTACTCCTGATTACTAACTATATATAAACGCTTTATCCAGATGTAAAACAACTTTGTAATTCCTATTAGCATATGGTGGAAGTTGACTCATGACTGAAGTTGACTCATGACTGAAGTTGACTCATGACTGAAGTTGACTCATGACTGAGTAAGACCACTTCCAAGACCCATTTCACTCAAAGAAACTTCTCATGTTTGGTCCCCACCACCCATCACTGATAATGTTTCCATATGGTTACCAAGGCCCACAAGGCACTTATGTCATTTCACATTGACCACAAGTCAGCCTCCCAGCAACAGCCTAACCATCTGGATGTAGGAATCTACAGTGCCCAGTGAGTCCACTACTGACCCATACACTGTGCTACACAAGCTGCAGGAAAGATCATGATGGATATCACATCAGTAGACCATGGCATCCCTGTGGCCACACTTGTAGCTGAGTAGACCTGCCTTTGTGAAGCAGTCATGACCACACTGGTCACATGAAAGCGACTCTTTTGTGCTCTTCTCACGAAGTGTGTTCACATCCTCTTTATAGTTGCCAGCATGTTTTTAACTCCGTGTATGCTACCCAGGTGTTCTCAAATTCTTTAACATCAGTCGCAATCAGATTCCTTTACAGCTCCCCATCTGATGCCAGATCTTTCCAGATGTTAGTATCAATATTAGTTTTTTTTTAAAGTGTGTTTCTAAGATTATCTCTGAAACACTTGGTTCACTTGCTCTGGAGACATTTTTCTTGCTCCAGGTCACCATACAGCACCTGTTTTGGGATACAGGTGTCCTTTAAATGGAGAAGATGACCAGACCATTTTAGCTGGTTTTTCATTATCATGGACTCGAGAAGTGGTTTAGTATGACTGAATAAAAATCAATAATATTGAACTGGGTTGTTTGTTGCATTATGTTATTAAATTATTCTGTTACTGACATACTATTGTTCCATAAGAGAAAGAATATTGCATTTATTTCTATTTTAAATGGAATAGAGTCCATGATTAGCATACTAAATATTCATAATTTGTTTTTGTTTTGTTTTGTTGTTTGTTTTTATTTTTGTTAGGATTTTTGTGGTAGTGGTGGTGAGGGGTTAATTTAATTGTTTTCAAACTGGTAAATACCATACCCACCCACAAAAAATATTAATAAATTGTTTTCATCTCTCACCCTCCTTATATTAATGAGAAGCGAAAATAATGTTTGCCTCCATATAATGATTCATTTTTGCTATGATGTGTTGGGAAAATTCAGAAAGTTTAAAACCATTTTAACTGATTTTAACATGGCAATTTGTCTACCCAAAACCCCTTTTCACTCCTCACACCTTTCCTTGCTGTGAGAAACTTTGGGTTAATTAGTTTCAATTAAGGATTTCTAGAAAAAAATATACTTATGATCTTTAAGAGTAATATATGGTAAGCACAAGAGGCAAAGGCTAAATATTCTATTCTGTCAGCAGTATTCACGCTAGTAGTTGTAGCTTTAATAGGTTAATAGAATTGCATTGTTGCCAGAGATTTTTGCAAATATCGATGATGCTGTTGATAATAATTTATTGAACCTACTTTTGTCTATAGTGTCAACGCTTTTGATCTTAACTGACAAAGCATAAATTTCTCTTCGTGCTTTTTTTTTTTAATTTCATAAAGCTGTTAAATTCATGCTCAACACAATCACTCCCTGGCTTACACTAAAATGCATAAAGCAGATTGCACAGCACATATGAAATGCAAATACTGCCCAGCAATATTATATAACTGACATTACACATACTCTGCACAATAGATGAAACACTAAAATAACCCCAGGAAACAAAAAGCCAAATGTAATTCTTCATTTTCCAATACAGCAATGCTCCACACACCTCAGGAACAAAACGGTGCACCTGATGATGCTGTATAAACTCACATAAAAACTGTTATGATGATGATGACCATACCTGCTAACTAAATTAGCATGCACTAGCATGCTCGTTTATTTAGCAGGTATTTTAACTTCACTCGATGCTTGATGACAACAAGATGCCCCAAATCTTAAGAGTCTTCCTTAGGATTCTTGCAGAATATAGAATGGTACTTTTCTATAGGTCAACAGAATTCCAGTTCCAATCTCTTTCAGTCTCTTAGGTAGCATTTTGAGTGTTGTGCCAAGTGAACCAATTACTACAAGAATAATTGTTGTCGTGATTTTCCACAATCTCCTCAACTCTATGGCTTAATCCTGATATTTCTCAATTCATTCAATTTATTTGGTATTGATTCTACTATCATAGGAAATTGTAAAATCTATTATCTTACATTGTTTGTTTATTTTATCCTCTATGATCATATCTCATCTATTTGCTTCAATAGTATGGTCAGTCTTTGTGAGGAAATCCCACAAGATCTTGTAATTCTCACTTTCTGTCACAGCCTCTGGTTTGTGCTCATACCACTTTTCTGTTGTTTTGAAGCTAGCAAAACACTCAACTAGCAAAATGCTAACACAGAGAAGCAAAATAAAAGTTTCAGAATCATTTTACTATTAAATTATGTCAAAGCAACAGTTTTATTTTGGGTATCTTTTATCTTTTACTTGTTTTGGTCATTAGACTGTGACCATGCTGGGGCACCAGCTTGAAGCAATTTTATTTTAATGAACCAACCTCAGTACTTTTGTTTTTTTAAAACCTGGTATTTATTCTATTGGTCTCTTTTGCTGAACTGCTATGTTACAGGGACATAAACACACCAACACCAGTTGTCAAGTGATGGTGGAGGACAAACAGACACAAAGACATACATACATACATATGATGGGCTTCCTTTACTTTCTTCAACTAAATCCATTCACAAGGCTTTGGTACAACACACTTGTCCAAGATGTCATGCAGTGGGACTGAACACAGAGCCATGTGGTTGGGTAACAAACTTCTTGTCACACAGCCATGCCAAAAAATTTTAGAGAGTTTCGTAAATTCAAACATTTGATAATATATTAATTTTTTCAAATATCTCAATGTAATTATTTGTTCAGACATATATAATCTGATGTAACTGCAATTATTTTGTAAAATATGTATAATGCGAAAATTGCATTTTCATTTTTTTTTTCCTTTCCATAGCTTCTAGATATAAAATCAATTTGTCAAATGATATCATCAGGTAGATTCCTTTTTTACAACAAATTATTTGCATCTGCAAAGTATTTAATAATAATAAATTAATAATTAATATTACATTTAAAATTCCTAGTTGTATTTTAAATATTCAACACAGACAGCAATGAATGGAAACTATTTATTTTTACATTTATGTTCTCTTGAAACTGAAATTTGTAATTATCAACGTGACTTCTTTGAAGCTGGCTATATTCTGTTACATTGTGGTGAATTGGAGTTCTTACATTGACACAATATCATAGGCTTTTAGTTGAAGAATATAGTCCACTGAATTTTTCCTAGTTCCTGACAGATAAGCTTCTATTAGCTTCTGAGTTCAGGCATGGCTGTGTTCTTAAAAAGTTTGCTTCAAAGCAATATGGTGTGATCCCACAAAAGAGAATCTTCAAAAAGATTTAGATGTTGGCTAGTGTCTTGTGATTGGAATTCGGTAAATGGAAAGCGTATGGAAGTTTGTTGTATATATATATAGAGGTGTGTGTGCATGTGTCTTTAGCTCATGTATATTGGCGATGAATATAAACTGAAAACTAATGCTTCATGAATGAAATCCCTTTAGATATTTGTTCCGCTCAAATTAGACCCTCTCTCATCATTTATGCCATCAGAAACGTAATGAACCAGTGACAGGTTCATTAAAAACTTGTGACTAATGACACTCTTGTTCACCAGTTACAATTAAAAAAATAATAATAATTTCAGAATAATGAAAGCAAATTAAATCATGGTCTCATTTAGTCAGTGAATCTTTCATTACTGTGTGCCAAGCAATGAGATTTCTTCAGTATTGCTTTCGTTGGCTTGAATTTATATTTGAAGCTGTCTTTCTATTTAAGTAGATGTGTTTAAGAATTGAAATATTGCACAGATTAACGACATTGTGTCTCAAACTCTATTTTCCTTAACGATGAAAGATGAGGTTTATTTTTTGATATTTTTTAAATATGCTATAGGTGAACCTAAATCTCATACTTGTAGAAGTCAAACTCAGAACTGTAAGTCCTCAAAAATACTCAACAATTATATGATCAGCTTGGTAGCCACACCATCAATACTTCATATTTTATTTTGATTGCAATATTCCATCAGAGCCGCAAGAGTCATATTCTTCGAACTTTAATAGAGTAAGAGTAGTTGTCTTGAAGGAAAGGGTTAAGGCTAGTGGTCCCCCACAACCATATCACAGTGCAGTGATTCTGAGAGAGAAAATGGAACCAACACCATTATTTATCTGTTGTTCTATTTCATGGCCTCAGAAGAATTTAGGTCAAAGTTGTCCTCAACAGGATTTGATCTCAGAATGTAAACAGCCAGAACAAATACCACAAGGCATTCTTCTGACAAGTGTTTATTTAAAGTGAAATAATACAAATAGAGTTAAGTGTATCACCAAACACTCAATAATAAGTTTTAAACTCATGGCAACAAATTAGGAAAGCTTATTGGCTTTGCACTCTGTCTTTTGGGATTAATTCTGGAAGAATAAACAGAATATAATTTGTTTCCACACTAGACTGACTTAACATTGTTGATGTTGTACATTCGTTTGTTTAAATATAACTTTCAAGTTGTAGAAGAGCACCATGTATATTCTTGAGAGATTTGACCATTTCTTTTATAACAGCGTTGATTATTTCTTCAAAAACAAAATGATTCACCTCACAAAACATCCATTATCCTTTGTATATCTATTCAGCTCTCTCTCTCTCTTTCTCTCTCTCTCTCTCTCTCTCTCTCTCTCTCTCTCTCTCTCTCTCTCTCTCTCTCTCT
>NC_068984.1:16516850-16522666 GCF_001194135.2 Octopus bimaculoides
ACAGTATAAAACATAAATATATAGTTTTAGGGAAAAGAACCAAGGTTCATGAACTCATCGATGAAAATCCACTGTCACATATAGAAAAATTAATAAGTAAAAGCACAATAAATAAGTATAATATAATACAAAGTAAATACCATAAGATAATGATAATAAAACGACTACACTTGTTTCATAACCAATTTTCAAATAGAAAGAATATTTAAATCGATTAAAACTATCGAAAATCAATTCTATTAAAAAATATAGCTAATCTTCAGGTCAAAATACAACAATAATAATAATAAAAGAATGTATATATCAACCATCAATAAATAACGAATGAATGTATATAAAATACCTATTATATGAAGATAGAAAAATATTATTAAAAATATAAAAATTATAAACGTTCCAAATTAACTTTACGTTTATTATAATATAAGCTAACAGGAATATTATATGCAAAAACTAATTTTAACGAATCTTTCGTTTAAAATACAATTTGAACGAAGTTTTCGGTTAAAATAATAAAGATAGAAGTAGCACATATCTAAACGATGCTATAGTTTAAACTAAAAGATTTTAGACTAAAACGTTTATTTAAAAGACCTCAGCAGAATTTGAACTCAAAACGTAAATGCTGCTAAACATTCTATCCAGCATGCTAATGATTCTGCCAGCTCACTGCCTTACAACAACAACAACAACAACAATAATAATAATAATAATAATAATAATAATAATAATAATAATAATAATATAGTTGATGTTGCATGTCCCTTTGACCCACGAATAGTCAAGAAGGAAGGCAAAAAGATAGATAAATACAATCCTTTTAAGTACAAAATAACCTGGTTATGGAAAATGGAGAAGACCGTGCCAATTATTGTTGGGTCCTTGGGAACAGTATCAGAAAGCATCAAGAGAGATATCAAGGAAATTGGAATAGAGTTCCCAGTAGAACTGTTACAAAACGTTTGCCTCCTTGGCATGGCAAGAATACTCAGGAAAGTATTAGATAGCTGAAGAGAATGAATAGCATAGTACCATAGGCTGTAGGTAGCAAACCCACTATGCATGCAAGACTCCAGGAGTTCCAACAAAACCTGTGATAAAGAGATGTAATAATGGTTTCTCATTTAGGCTCAAGGCCACTGATTTTGAAGGGACGAAAGGTAGATGATAACAATAACACCACCACTTAAACAAATACATTATTTTATGGACTTCAAAAGGATAAAAGGCAAAGGTGACCTCAGCAGGATTTGAACTTGTTCTCTGAACTATTCAGATAGCTTACATAATATAAGACATAGTCAGCACTTGTTGCTGAAAAAAGGTTTCTCTCTCCAAACAAAAATCAAACAATGTGAAATATGTGCAAGAAGTTTGATGTGAATTGTTAGTGAGACATTTTCATCGATTATTGAGCATGTAATATTAAATTGCATGAGATGAGAAGCAAGTCACCAGTAAGTTGTTAAAAAAAATGGTGGAGTGTAAAAGACATTAACTGATAGACGCAGGAGATACAACTGTAGCAGACAATGGGGGGATTGGTGTCATGCGCTGCCAGTGGAAAGTGACTGTGACATAGGAATACTGAGAGAAGCATGAGAAGTGATGTGATTAGGTTTCAAGATGCTGGGTGTCACAGATAAGATGACACAAAGATAAAGGTGAGGAGTGATATGCTATACTGTAGTCATCTAATTCCTGCCATCAGGGAAAGAAAAACGAGGTGTTAGAACATCGCTGATAATGAGAAGATGAAGGAAGATATGTATACGCATATACATATATACACATGTGTGTATTTGTGTGTCCACGCATGTGTGTGTGTATGTGTGTGTGTGTGTGTGCGCGTGTGCACATATGGTAATGGCAAACAGGTTTACATAATATTTGAGTCATGTTGTTGTTCAATCAGATTTCAAAGAAGCCTCGTCTCAATCTATTGATGTCTATAGTTCACCAAAACCCCAGTTAAATGAGCTTAGGCAAGTGTCTTCTACTATAGCCTTGGGCTGACCAAAGCCTAGTGAATGGATTTGATAGACGGAAACTGAAAGAAGCCTGTTGGCAATGATGATGATGATGACGATGTGTGTGTGTGTGTGTTTGTCTGTCTGTATTTGTCACCCCACCATCACTTGAAAACCAATGTTGGTATGTTTACGTCCCTGTAACTTGATGGTTCAGCATAAGAGACCGATAGAATAAATACTAGGCTTACAAAGAATAAGTCCTGGGGTTGATTTGTTTGACTAAAGGCGGTGCTCCAGCATGGGTGCATTCAAATGACTGAAACAAATAAAAGAATAAAGAATTGTATGTAATTCTGCTTTACTTTACTTATGATCAAATACATATTGGACTCTACACACCTCTTGCACAAAAGTATATTGAGTCTTTTATAATTTATACAACAAGAAATAATTATTAATTATATATAGGCACTTGTGACGGTGGCACGTGAAAAACAACATTCGAGTGAGGTCGTTGCCAGTGCCGCTGGACTGGCTCCTGTGCAGGTGGCACATAAAAAACACCATTTGAGTGTGGCCGTTGCCAGTACCACCAGACTGGCCCTCGTGCCGGTGGCACGTAAAAGCACCCACTACACTCGCAGAGTGGTTGGCATTAGGAAGGGCATCCAGCTGTAGAAACTCTGCCAGATCAGATTGGAGCCTGGTGCAGCCATCTGGTTCACCAGTACTCAGTCAAATCATCCAATCCATGCTAGCATGGAGGGCGGACGTTAAATGATGATGATGATGATGAGGCACTGGCATGGCTGTGTGGTAAGAAGTTTGCTTCCCAGCCACATAGTTTTAGGCTCAGTCCCACTGCTGGGCATCTTGGGCAAGTGTCTTCTCCTTTAACTCACAGTTGATCAAAGCCTTGTTTAGTCAGTGGTAAGACATTTACTTCTTAATCGCATGGTTCTGGGTTCAGTCTCACTGCATGACAACTTGGGCAAGTGTCTTCTGTTATAGTTGATCAAATCTCTATGAGTGGGTTTGGCAAACAAAAACTGAAAGAAGCCCATCATATGTATAAGTATATATCTATGTGTATGTGTCTGTGTTTGACCCCAACCACCACTTCACAACTGGTGTTGGTTTATTTATGTCCCCATAACTTAGCATTTCAGTGAAAGAGACCGATAAAATAAGTACCAGGCTTTAAAAAAATAAATAAGTCCTGCAGTCAATTCATTTGACTAAAAATTCTTCAAGATGGCGGCCCAGCATGGCCACAGTCTAATGAATAACACAAAGGGTAAAAGAAAAAGATATATATATATATATATATATATATATATATATATATATATATCGTCATCATCATTGTCAGTATCATCATCATTTAATATGTTTTCTATGCTGACATGGGTTGACTAGTTTGACAAGATCCAGCAAGCTGCAGATCTTTGCTGGGTGTCTCCTCTGACATGGTTTCTACATTTGGATGACCTTCCTAACACCAATCACTATATATTTACAGTTGGTTTGCACAGTTTCACTCCAGCATGGTTTTAGTCAGTTTTTCATTTCATTTAAAATTATTCTCTTCACTATGCTCTTTCCATTTCATTTTCCATTAGTTTACTTTCAATTCACTGTGACAAAAACATGGTAGACCACATACTAAATTAGCACTTAAGTCAGATTTAGTTTTCTATTTTAAAAAGAAAATATATTTTGTTAAATATTACCAAGAGTATGAAATGTCAAACCAAAAATGGACAAGAAAGTCAAATTAGAAATGAAAATTGAAAATTTTAATCAGCTTCGAAATGGAAATGGATCAACAGAAACTGTGAAATAATTTAATATTAATGAAGAAATTGTTGGAACAATTAAAAGAAACAAAGGAATAAAATTAAAGCAAATATAATTGCAGGATTTTCATTAAGTTCAACTCATACATCACACATACATGATAACATTATGGAAACAATGTGGAAGTGCAATGGCCCAGTGGTTAGGGTGGTGGACTTATGGTCATAGGATCGCAGTTTCGATTCCCAGACCGGGCGTTGTGAATGTTTATTGAGCGAAAACACCTGAATCTCCACGAGGCTCCAGCAGGGGGTGTGGTGGCAAACCCTGCTGTATTCTTTCACCACACCTTTCTCTCACTCTTTCTTCCTGTTTCTGTTGTACCTGTATTTCAAAGGGCTAGCCTTGTCACACTCTGTGTCATGCTGAATCTCCCCGAGAACTATGTTAAGGGTACACGTGTCTGTGGAGTGCTCAGCCACCTGCTCATTAATTTCATGAGCAGGCCGTTCCATTGATTGGATCAACTGGAACCCTTGCCGTCATAACCGATGGAGTGTCACAATGGAAACACTGGGGAAAAGCTATAGAATATAAAACAAGGTATATTTATCAAAAGGTAGCTGTTTCATTAGGCGTATATGTATATATATGTATATATATATATTACATATATATATATTACATATATATATGTATATATATATATTACATATATATATATATATTACATATATATATGTAAATATATAAAAACAAAAGGATAAAGAGAGCAAAGGTAAGGTTGAAGAATTTTATGGATAGAGTCTTACAGCTGTTTCTGGGAAGATCCAGTGCTTCCCTTCATCGGAGACAGAAAAAAAGTTATCTATTATTATATCCATAGGCGGATATTTTTAGTATGAAGTGGTAAAGAGTGTGATGTGCTGAAAAAAGAGGGAACAGTACTAGAAGAGTAGTTTCATTCCAGTGGTAAATATCCGTGTAGAAATTCGTGCAGGTTAATCCTTGTGTGAATAATCCGGAAATTTATGTTGGCACGAAAGTTGATATAGCTTAGGCTTGGACATCCTTGGCTTGGACATCCTTGGCTTGGACATCCTTCAAGTAAACAAGCAAAAATCTATTGCAAGATGGAATATATATACCTCTGCCACCTAAGCTATATCTAATCGGTATACAGCACTTACTCGGTATTACCTGTATACTCCGGGGTTTGGTTAAATCCAATACCCTCCTCAACCTTATATTACATATATATATATATATATATATATATATTACAAATATATATATATATATATGTAATTTCAGGAGAAATGAAATATAAATTGTGGTGGTGATGGTGGTTGGGGGTAGCTATGATGGCAGTAGTGATGGCAATAGAGCAAGTACAATCCAGAGAAACAGAGAGAGAAACAAAGTGTGTGAGAGAGAGAGAGAGGCTAGGGAATATTCAACCTAATACAGGGCCGCTTGTTTATTAAGCCTGAAGGACAGAAAGGCAAATTTGATTGTGGTGGGACTTGAACTCGGAGTGCAAAGTAGTGGAACAAATACTACAAGGCATTCTAATCTAACATTTTGATGACTGCAAGTTTGCTGACTAATCACCCTTATCTATCTATCTATATATATATAAACGAATAATTATAATTATAATTATAATTATATAATTATATAATTATAATTATATTCTTGGGAATAGAAATTTCCCTTATGAATTTTTTTACACACTGGCTTCTTGATAAAATTCTTGTAAAAGAGTTTTATCCCTTTTTGAATTTATATATATATATAGGTAAGTGGTAGGTTTGCCTCGATCCTTCAGGGGTAGTCTGAAGCATCCTGGGGATCACCTGTATGGGTACCGTCTTGGGAAGAGGGCGTCCAGAGGCAGGTAATATGTTGCTTAAACCGTAATTTATGTATTTACTTGGAGAATGGAGCAACAAATACAAGAAAAAGCATTTTCGTTGGACTAGATAGCCGTTGTTTTATTATGTGGAGCTTGTGAAATGAGTCAGTGTGGAGGTTTAGGTT
>NC_068984.1:16524316-16527021 GCF_001194135.2 Octopus bimaculoides
TATATATATATATATATATAAGGGTGCAGGCATAGCTGTGTGGTGAGAAGTTTGCTTCCCAACTGCATGGTTCTGAGTTCAGTCCCACTGTGTGGCACAGTGAGAAGCCCATCGTGTATATGTGTTTGTGTTTGTATATGCGTTTGTTTGTGTGTGTATTCAAATATGAATTAGAAGCAGTGCTAGTTTTGTAAACATTATTGACAACACATACTTAATGTATGTACTTTGGTTGTTCACCCGTAGGCTGTGGTTTAGCAAGGTGGCAATGACTCCCTCAAAATGCCAGGTGTTTTAAACACCTGAAAGTCATAGACACATGATACAACTCACCCAAAATCCCATTCAAGAGTGAAGGATATCGATATTTCACCATTTTTATGGTTTATCAACATCTCATTATCTGAATCGAATGAAGATACATTTTGATGAGGTACCAAAGATACAAACCTTATAGAAAGAAGAGGACCCACTATATTAACGACTCAATTATGAATTCAATCAAGCAAATTAAAACACTCAGAAGAGCCACCAATATGCATATAAGATGGGGAACAGGCATACTAGGCAAAATTCTTTGTGGCATTTTGTCCCGCTTTATATTCAAAGTTCAAAGTTCAAATTCCACCAAGATCAGCTTTGCTTTTCTTCCTTCAGGTTTGATAAAACAAGTACCAGTTGATTACTTGGATCAATGTAACCGACCTACACCCCACCCCCGAAAGTGCTGGCTTTGTGTCAAAATTTGAAACCAATATTCAATGTACGTTGATAAACTCTTTACAAAGTGAAATTAATTATTTTTCTATGAGAAGTTTCAGCCAGAATCTTCTGACCAACTCTAATGTAAGCCACCATCACTTCTTCACCACAAAAATAATTTATTTCACTTTGTGTCATTGTTTGTGCTTATTATTTGCCAATGTCAAACATTACAAGTGTCTTTGTATTCTATTATTTCGTTAACTTTGGCTATTTTATCCCAAACTGCTCCTTTACATTTAGTGAAGTTGCTTAGTCTTTTCCAATATATCTCATTACTAACTGCATGGAAATCAGAAAACCAATGAATTAAAAAAGTAGTTGAACATTAACCCTTTTGATATAAACCCATCTGAAACTGACCCTAGTTTTTATAATGTAAACTTTCTGTGTTAAAGTGATTTAAATTAAAACCTTCCATCAAAAGTTTGTATTAATTTATGTTCCAAACACCAGTTTAATAGCAACAAAATTATTTGGTTAAATTTTCCATTATTTTCAAGATGAATTGAAAGAAAGACAGTGTGTTTCAATAGAAATATGGTATCAAAAAGGTTAATAATGACAAAGTTAATTCACTAAATTCTTCATTATTTTCAAAATTGATTGAAAACAAGACTGTGTATTTCAACAGAAATATGATGCTAATGTTAATGAGCATTTGGTAAAAACGTGTCATATTTCTGATGGCAGGAATTGGCTGTGACACAGGAATACAGTACAAACTTAAAATATATTCCATCCAACCAGATTTTTCTTTTACTTTTTCTACATAATACATTAGCTTGGAACACTGTCAATTTTATTTCTCCAATATACTGACTTTACTTTTCTGGCAGCAGAGCATTGGAAAGAATGCTTAGCTGGTAAATTGGCAGAGTCATTAGGGGTGGCAGATTGTCACACAGTTTCTTATTTCTTTATTGCCCACAAGGGGCTAAACATAGAGGGGACAAACAAGGACAGTCAAAGGGGTTAAGTCGATTACATCGACCCCAGTGCGTAACTGGTACTTAATTTATTGACCCTGAAAGGATGAAAGGCAAAGTCGACCTCGGCGGAATTTGAACTCAGAACATAACGGCAGATGAAATACCACTAAGCATTTCACCCGGCGTACTAACGTTTCTGCTAGCTCGCCGTCACACAGTTTTTGGTCTGTTTCTCCCTACGCTCTGAGTTCAAATCCCACCAAAGTCAACTTTACGTTTCATTTTTTAGGGGTCAATATAAACATACTAATCTAATACAGTGCAATGGATTGGCAGAACTGTAAGAACATCAGAACAAATACCTTGTGGTGTTTGTTTCAGCTTTTTGCATTCTGAGTTCTAATCCTACTGTGGCCTACACTGGTGATAGACTTAATCCCTTGTCTGGATTATCAGCCCCACTTAGCACCCTGAGTGCTTTTAGTAGAGTCTCCTCATTGTAGGCATTCAAGCTAGGCTCCAGTTTGAGAATAAATCTCCCTATCACCCACCAGCCTCAAAGACCCTATAACAAGTCAAGGGCACTGTCCACCTCCCCTCCCTGCCTCAACTAAAAGGTTGAATAATACTGCTTTAATGACAGTCAACAATCATTGAGGATAATAATTTATTCTTCCCCATTGATATTTTTATACCGTCATCGTTGTCGTCATCATTTAACATCCACTTGTCCATGCTTGCATTGGTCAAATGGAATTTCTGGAGGCAAATTTTATTCAGCCAGATGCCCACCCAGTTGTCAACTATCACCTGTTTCCAAGCAAAGTAATATTTCCCTGTGGCCAGACATGTTTTCCACTGAAAACTGAAAATGAACTACTCCACTTATATGACAGTAATGCTTGTTTACAACCACCACATGATGTCAACACAATGTGCGTGCAAACACACACACACACACACACACACACACAAATGCACATACATACAAATATATATCACTGTCATCAT
>NC_068984.1:16527031-16534418 GCF_001194135.2 Octopus bimaculoides
ATCATCATCATCATCATCATCATCATCATCATTTAATATCCATTTTCCATACTGGCATGGGTTGAATGGTTTGACAGGAGCTGGGAAGCTGGAAGACTGCACCAGGCATCACTGTCTTTTTAGGCATGGTTTTTATGGCTGGATGTCCTTCCTAACACCAACCATTTTACAGAGTAGACAGTGCTTTTTATATGGCACCAGCATTGGCAAAGTCTAATTTGGCATGATTTTTATAACTAGATGCCCTTCCAAATGCCAGCCATTTTACAATGTGGACTGGATACTTTTTATATGGCACCAGCACTGGCAGGGTCACCAGCTTCTTTCAGTTTCCGTCAACCAAACCCACTAACAAGGCTTTGGCCAGCTTGAAACTATAATAGAAGCTGTAGTAGAAGACACTTGCCAAAGTGCTGCACAATGAAACTGAACCTGAGACCAGATGGTTGGGAAGCAAACCTTCTTAACCACACAGCCACATCTACACCTTGAAATATTATATGGCAATTCTAACCACTTCACCTTCATACCTCATATTTAAATACGGCAAAGATACTTGGAGGCATTGTTCTCATAAACCTAAAAATATTTTAACACTCATAAACACATAATAATAAGTAGTTTTTTTTTTCTTCTTTTAAACTTCATTTTTAAAAACATGATACTTAAGTGTAATTTAAAACACCGAAAAATCACTGACAGAAATATTTATGTAAATATGATGAAATGAATAAAGAAGTTTTTATTTCATATGTTTATATATAAATAATCAGAAACTGAAGAAGCTGAACTGAAAAGTGAATTTATGGTAATGCCAATATTATCTTACTACAAAGCTAACTAACAAATATTGATGAATATGTCTGTATTAGGCATGCTGTGTTTGAAATGGATTTCCTTTGAAGAATTTCTGTAGTTCTTGTTAGTTTCCTCTAGTGGTTTGAAATAAAACTCATGATAATTGTAATTATTAAAGAAGAAATGTTCAACGAATGCTATTTTGTATTGCAAGTATTCAAAGCATGGATAAAATCTCCAGTAAAGTAAGTATAGGAAGACCATGGAATGGAGTGGTTGAGCAATATGAAAGAATAATTGGATGGAGAGAGATTATGGAAAATTTGATGTTGGCAAATTATCAAGAAAGATGGCGGGATGGTGTTACATATCTTGCTCTATGTCTACAGCCTTCCCAGGATATAGATTTTGATTGATTAGCTGGTTTGGTAAATAGGAGTATAGTAATTATGGCTTTAAGATTATAACAGCTAGAATAGGAAACCACTGAAACACTTGTCGATTTTACTTAAAATTTATTTGTCTTTTCTACTTAATTTATACCATCTGACTTCACCAGTGATGGTGCCACATAGAAAGCTACTCAGTCCAATCTGTAAAGGAGCTGGCATTGGAGAGGTCATCCAACCATGAAAACCATGCCAAGACAGACCTCACCAGTGCTGGTGTCACATAAGAAACACCCAGCCCTCTCTGTGAAACAGTTGATGTTGAGAAGGGCATCCAGCCGTAGAAGTCATGCTGGGGCAGACAGTGGAGCTTGGTGTTGTCTTCTGGCTTACCAACTCCTGTCAAACTATCCAATCCATGCCAGCATGGAAGGTGGATGTTAAATGATGATGATGATGATGATGATGATGATGATTATGATGATGATGATGGTGTTTGTACATCTCTAACTACTGGAGATCTTAGCACTTTAAGAGAAAATTGTGCAATGATTGCTTATAGCCCACTCAGGGAAACCTCTATCTTCATGTCCAAACACAAAACAAAGTCAATAAGATTCACTTGGTGTCGAAACTCATTCAATCTAATCTCATGGATCCTCAAAGATTCACATTTAACAAATTACATTCTCTCGCTTCTACTCAACATTTCAATGTGTATCTTCCAAGTTATCATGAAAATCACTTTTCATCTGAAGGATTCAATTTATTTTATTCCATCCCCCCCTCCCTGTAATATCACTTCATCTCTCCTTCAGTTGTTGTCAGTCCTTAATCTGAAGTTTAGCATCAATAAAATTGTTTTTGACAATTCTTTTCATCCATTCTTCAAATAATGATACTACCTTCATCTTCACAATAGCAGTTCTTTTGATTGTCTGCACAGATCAATTCTATTTGTTCTCCTTGGAAATATCATGAGAATATAAGATATATGTATATCTGTGCGGGGATGAATTTAATAAATATGGATAAACGCATTGCAAAGAAATCGAATGACTTATTCTAAAATACACTGCTGCTTTTCCATTTTTGCAGTGATTGATGAGCCTGTAATTTCAAATATTCACATTGGATAATGGTAGTTCAAGATAAATATGTTTGAAAAAGAAAATGGTATGATCACACACATAGTACATTTCAGCGTAGGTCTGCCTGATCAAAGCTGATCTTAGGGTAAACAACAGAAATTTTACCTTTTCTAAGTCTTTGAGGAGTTTGAGCTCAGCTTTATAAGTTAGTAATGCAGTTGGCAGTTTTATAGTACTACAACTGTTTACAGAGCTGAATTATGCCACTCTGTAATATCTACTACAAGCAACTTGGTGGAATCAGCCAAGTAATTTGATCACCAACCCAATATTTTACAAGTGAATGATGAAACCTATACGTGATCACTTGATTTGTTGGGAATAGCAACCATATCACTCTTATATTACCCTGCCATCTTAAAGAAAGTAACACATTAAATAGTGCAGTCCTTGATGCTCAGTACCTGAGTGAAAGGATGGGATGGTCACGACTGGAACCCCTTTGATCATGGGCCTGCTTGATCATTGATCTTGGGCTTACTTGGAAATGGATGCGTGGTGTTCAATCATATAGTAATATAAATAATATATATACTTACCAACCACATGGTTCCGGGTTCATTCCCACTGCGTGGCATCTTGGGCAAGTGTCTTCTACTATAGACTCAGGCCGACCAAAGCCTTGTGAGTGGATTTGGTAGATGGAAACTGAAAGAAGCCCGTCGTATATATGTATGTATATATGTATGTGCGTGTGTGTGTTTGTGTGTCTGTGTTTGAACCCCAACATCATTTGACAACCGATGCTGGTGTGTTTATGTCCCCGTAATGTAGCAGTTCGGCAAAAGAGACCAATAGAATAAGTACTAGGCTTACAAAGAATAAGTCCTGGGGTCGATTTGCTCGACTAAAGGCAGTGTTCCAACATGGCCGCAGTCAAATGACTGAAACAAGTAATAGAGTGTATATATATATATATATATATATATATATTTTTTTTTTAATTAAAATTTAACAAGCAAGATAGTAACTCAAGGGCCAAGTGTTTCATGTGTTATATATATATATATATATATATATATATACTAGCTGGTCCTGTGCCATCAAAAATGATGGCTTATTGTAGTATTTTATATATAAATATGGATGGTAAATCATATTAATACAATTGTCAATGTTCACATATATTCACATACTTCCCTTGTACATACACACATACACTCACACAGAGTTGAAACGCTGTTTGATCTTTCATTTCAGCTTTGAATGTTCACCATCCCACCAGTTTACCATCGCTCCTTCCTTTCTCATTCATATGTTGTGATAGAGAAAAACACAAGAGTATTATTATAATAGATATACACGTGACTAATGGCCTTCCTCTCTTTCTTCCACTTCCTTCCTAAAGACAAGACGTATTTTTATCTGTCTCTTCTCAAAGCTCGTTTTTCCAGCGATCACCACTTCACATCGTCTTGGCTTAACAGCCCTCACCGTTTATTTTTACTGTTTTGTTCTCACTGTCCTGTTCTTGTTACCACTTACACCCTCTGCAAAAAATCCCAAATTTTATTTAATTTGCTTTGCAGGAAGGACTGTTTTAATGAAGTTGTGTCTTGTCCTTACCTTCAAAACACAGAATAGATAAAACAGAGGACAACTGATGAAGGGAATGTTCTTTATGTTGCCTGTCTCGTTTCTCTGTTTGTTTTTTTTCCGTTGTTCAAAGAAAAGTTCGTTTTCTATGTTTTTGTTTTTTATGTTCTCATTTGTCATCCTGTCCACGTTTTTTTGATGTCCTGTACCCATATATGCATGTATATATACATATACATGTAGGTATGTACATATATGTATGTATAAATGCATATATTTATATATTATTTATATTATTATTATATATATATATATATATATATATACACACACATGATATTTTGACTCTCACCAACCATGAGCTGGAACCACAGAGATTACCTAACGCTACCTGGTGCATACCTTTTCAAGTACCTGATTCTATCTGAATTTGAATTCTATCTAAATCCTCATTTTACTATGCAGAGAATGTTAAGCTTTGGATAATTGCTGATAGAATGGATAGAACTCTCGACCTTATCATCGGGACCAAAACACCCTCACCACTAGGCTACAAGAAATAGATCTCCTTTGATCATAAGTCTGATCGATCAGAATTCTAAACAACAACAACAACAGCAATGGAAGATTTCAAGAGGAACAATCTATTGATGCCAGTGGTTATTGTGCATGACAATGCTAAGCACTCTCCATAGACAACAGCTCTTGTGAATCTCCTCCACAAATAGGAGAGGAATCTATATGGTCTTAAGTGCAGTCTTCATTCCCCATTGCAGCTCTTACTATATATATATATATATATATATATATATACGGAATAGTTACCATACTGTAGCAACTTCTGTTCAATAGATCTGCAAGCTTTCAGTTATGCAGTGGTAGAAGCACACACACACACACACAGTTATTCATGGATACATGTAAATCAAACACATCCATGTGTTAAATATTAACTATGTTTAGTGTAAATATTTGTCCTCTATCTTCTACAAAATGACTTGCAGTAACTAACTCTCTCTGTCTCTCTCTCTGTCTCTCTGTCTCTCTCTCTCTCTTTCTCTCTCTCTCTCTCTCTCTCCCTCCCACCATTGATTTCCTTAACCAACAATTTCTCTTGCTCTCTTTTTATCAAAATCTCAAATTATCCTGGTCGTAAGGTCATGTTTGTTTTGTTTCCCTGCCAGAGTATCTGTCCATTTTATGCAATTACCCAGTGTTTATCAATCTGTTTACATATACACACATGTATCTATGTCTGTGTGTATACATATACCTACATATACATATATATGGCCTCTGCATGTGTATGTGTATAAACACACCCAAGCTCACACACGTTCATAATAGATATGGGTTGTGTGTATGCATGTGCGTGTGTGTGTATGTGTGTATATAGATACATAAGGGAGAGTCCAAACTTATACACACTCTTGTTTTTCAATGTATTTACACAAAAGCAGGGGTTAAACAAGTATATCATTTTTCAATAGAGTCTCCTTCTTTTTCCATGCACTTGGTCCAGTGATCCATCAGCTTGTGTATTCCCTTCAAGAAGAAGATTTTCGGTTGGCTGTGCTACCATTTATGCATCAATTCCTTTACATCGTCATCCGTAGGAAATCAATGACCTTGTAAACCGTCTTTGAGCGGTCCAAAGATATGACAGTCAGAAGGGGTAAGATCTTGGCTGTAGACAGGGTACTCCAGCACCTCAAAACCCAATTAGTTAATGGTTTCAACGGTCCTGGCAGCAGTGTGTGGGTGTGCATTGTCATGCAGCAACACAACTTTCTTTGACAATAGCTTCAGCGATTGGTGCAAATTGCTGGCTTCAGTTTGTTGGCCAACAAAGCACTGTATCTTACACCATTGATTGTACATTCCTTTTCCAGAGAAATTGGATCACTGCTCTTTGTTCTTCTTTGATGCACATTGCAAATGGAGTGGCCATACTTACACTATAAAGCCAGAAAGGAAAATGGCATGATCAGGCTCAAACTTAGATCACATGACCACAATAGTACCAACTCTAAGCACAAATGCACAGAAGGCAGTATAACAATAATAAAGATATGTTATGGTGAAAGGGCGGATAATTTTTGACTTCCTCTCGTATTCTTTTTTTTAGTCTTTTACTTGGTTCAATCATTTGACTGCAGCCATGCCAGAGCACCACCTTTAGTCGAGAAAATTGACCCCCAAGACTTATTCTTTATAAACCTAGTACTTATTCTATCAGTTTCTTATTGCCGAACCGCTAAGTTACGGAGACGTAATCACACCAACACCAGTTGTCAAGCAATGGTGAGGGGACAAACACAGACACATAAGCATATATATATATATATATATAGAAGTACTGGGATTGATGTAATAGACTAACCCGTCCCCTCAAAATTACTGTCCTTATGCTTATATCAGAAATCATGTTTTTTCTTTAGAGCCAGCCATCGTCTACAAAAGAGTATAGTTTAGTAGTAAATACCATGCTTTCATAAATTGTTTTAGGTGTCTATGTTGTTGTGAGCAGACATAAACATCCTTTTGACTTTCCCGCCTTCTGACACTGTAACACATCTGAGCTGTGACAGCTGGAAGGAGAGAGGGAGAATGTTGCCCCAACACTTACCTTATACTCGTTTCAGGTGAGTAGACTGGAACAACATGAAATGGAGTGCAATATCTGTAACTAGACAGATGGATAGATGAAGAGATAGATCAATCGATCAATAAACAGATAGATAGATAGATAGATAGATAGATAAACAGATGGATGGGCAAGCAGATCAATAAGAGAGAGAGATAAACAGATAGATACGTAAAGAAATAGGTAGCGCTACTTTAGAACGCTGTGAGCTCTGAAACTATTACGCAATGATGTATCTATTTCAGAAGCAAAACATAGCAACTAAAACGAGTCATTTCCTCTCTCTCTTTTATGTTAAACAAAAAAATGAAAGGTAGTCAAGACAAAATAATAATAATAATAATAAATAAATAAATTGAAAAATTGAAACATAAAAGATAAAAGATTTAAAAATTCATAAAATGTTTTACATAACATGAGGAAAACTGATTTCTGACATATTTTGAGAAAATGACAAATGTGTTAGAAGTTTATCAATGACATTGGGAAGTGAAAGAAAGAGACTATCTTAGATATGCTCTCATTCTCTCTCTCCCTCTTTCCCTCAATCTATCTACCTATCTATCTCACTATCTGTCTATCTCACTATCTGTCTATCTCACTATCTGTCTATCTCACTATCTATCTATCTCACTATCTATCTATCTCACTATCTGTCTATCTCACTATCTGTCTATCTCACTATCTGTCTATCTCACTATCTATCTATTTATCTATCTATCTAGCTATCTATCTATTCATTCATCTATCTCTCTAACGAGCTACCAATGTCTGACTGTCTGTCTATCTGTCTCAGCAAATGACTTTCCAACAGTTTTGATGCTAACTATTCCAGTTATTCAATCAACTGAACTCCTTTCTCATTG
>NC_068984.1:16534428-16540085 GCF_001194135.2 Octopus bimaculoides
CTTTCCAACAGTTTTGATGCTAACTATTCCAGTTATTCAATCAACTGAACTCCTTTCTCATTGAATCAGTATCTAAGTAGCAGAGTAGTTTACAGACACCAGTACCTTCAACATAATTCTTAGTCAGAATCTGCATGATACAGTGTGTGTGTGTGTCATGAGGCTGAATCTTTGAGTTACAGGTACAATCCATCCAACAACCAGGAGATAAGCTTCCATACAGTTTCCATCCACCCAATTTTATTCACGAGGCTTATGGGAAAAGACACCTGCCTATGATGCTGTGGGATCAAACCTGGGACTTTGTAATTGAGAAACAAAACCTTCAATTCCTGGACCAGGCTGTGTGTTGTGTTCTTGAGCAAGACACTTTATTGCATGTTGCTCCAGTTCACTCAGCTGTTGAAATGAGTTTTCAATGTCACTTTGCCTTTTGCTTGGATAACATTGGTGGCATGGAGAGGGGAGGCTGATATGCATGGACGACTGCTGGTCTTTCATAAACAACCTTGCCTGAACTTGTGTCTTGGAGGGTAACTTTCCAGGTGCAATCTCATCATCATTCATAACTGAAGAGTGTCCTTAGGTGAAGAGTTTACCTATGTTGTTCGATATACCTGTATTTGTCTATGTTGCTTAAATATATGCCACAGACCTCTTTGAGTTATTTCTCTCCACTCGTTTTTGCTTAAATTATGTGAATAGGTGCAGGTGTGGCTGTGTGACAAGAAGTTTGCTTCGCAAATGAATGGTTTCAGGTTCAGTCCCACTGTGTGGCACTTTGAATAAGTGTCTTCTACTGTAGTCCTGGGCTAACCATAGCTTTGTGAGTGGATGTGGTAGATGGAAACTGAAGGAAGCCTGTTATGTATGTTGGTGCTCCCCCCCCCACCACCACCACCACCACTTGACAACTGGTGCTGGTTTGTTTACATCTGTAACTTAATAGTTCAGCATAAGAGATTGACAGAATAAATATCAGGTTTCAAAAAAAAGAAGTATTAGGGTTGATTTGTTCAACTAAAACCCCTCAAGGCAGTGCCCCAGCATGAGTGAAACAAGTAAAAAATAAAAGGTAAATTACGTAGGCCATTAATGTTCTCTACTCGTTTTTGTATGTCCGAGTCTTTTTGCTACAGGAGATAAGGACAGACAGTTGTTGTACTGATGAAGGCTAATGAGCCAGAAACATGTTCATGACTGTCCTCTTATCTCCAGACAATAAGCCTGTTCTTTTTCTTAAAGGTATGTCTCATCATCATCATCATCATCGTCGTTTAACGTCTGCTTTCCATGCTAGCATGGGTTGGACGATTTGACTGAGGACTGGCGAACCAGAAGGCTGCACCAGGCTCCAATCTGGTCTGGCAGATTTTCTACAGCTGGATGCCCTTCCTAATGCCAACCACTCCGAGAGTGTAGTGGGTGCTTTTACGTGCCACCAGCACGAGGGCCAGTCAGGCAGTACTGGCAATGGTCTATTTTGAAGAATTCTTGAATCTTGAGGTTACCTCCCCTTCTCAAGTGAAGCTGGTCTTAATTGTCATTTGGTAATTATGACACATCCTCCAGAGGCAGAAGTAATTTTAATAAACCAAGAATTTATTTTGTATGATATTCAATATAACTGAATTTGTCTATGTTCCTCAAAAAAACTTTGTTTTCTCTCTTCTTTTCTTTCTCAGCGAAGGACAATAGATTACAACTCATCAATGCAAACTAACTAGATATTTTCCGAAATCCATTTCTCAGAGCATTGTAGTATATATTTCCAGATCAAATACTGCCTAGAATAAAGCATAACATTGATGAAGGGGTGTGAATTCCCTAAGCCTCCAATTGATCAACAGGTGCTGCTGTACTCGATCAGCTCTGATGACTTGCATTGATTGACCAAACCAAAGAGGTATCTTCCGTATCTATATATATAACCCCTTACTTATATGACCCAGTGACAGAGCATCTACATCAGTGGTTCCCACCCACATTTTATCTATGGACCCCTTTGATTACTATTTTATTCAGGTGCCTATGCCTCTAGCCATTCATTGTTTAATAACTAATATTATAGATATACATTATTTACATTTGATGGATATTTATCCTCATCTTGTTTTTGTTGTTAACACAACGTTTCGGCTGATATACCCTCCAGCCTTCATCAGGTGTCTTGAGGAAATTTCGAACTTGAGTTCTCATTCCTAGTGGTTAAGAGCACGGACTACTAACCCCAAGATTCCAAGTTCGATTCTAGGCAGTGACCTGAATAATGATAATAATAATAACATCGAAAAATACTTTAGGAATGAGAACCCAGGTTCCAAATTTCCCCCAAGGCACCCGATGAAGGCTGGAGGGTATATTAGCCGAAACGTTGTGTTAACAACAAACAAGATGAGGACAAATATCCGTCAAATGTAAATAATGTACATAATTCCTCATCTCTTAAATATAGAACTGTAATATTATAGATACTTATTTCAAAATTGTTACTTTGCTCATCACGCATTCACTGATGTAGTTTGAACTATGTAAAACATCAAATACATTTAAAGCAAAATTTTTTCATGGACCCATAAAATACTGTTGTGGACCCTATTTACTATTTTGCTTTTTTGGACCCCCAAAATCTTATATGGACCCTGGTTGAGAACCACTGACCCACATCATCACTTAATATGTTAGAAATAGCAGTCAAATCTCCCTCAAACAACACTCTTTACCATCTTAAAACAGAAAGGACATGTTGGATAATGTAGGCTGGGAAAACACAGGACGATTACGCCTATTATACCTTTGACATGAAAAGTCTGTGGCTCAGTGATCAGCATATTCAGCTCACAATTGTAAGGTTGTGAGTTCAATTCACAGTGATGCACTGTCTCTGAGCCAGACACTTTATTTCACATAGCTCCCATCCATTCAGCTGGCAAAAATGTATTTGTACTTGTAATTCAAAGGGCCCAGCCTTGTCGCATTCTGTGTCATGTTGCATCTCCCTGAGAACTACATTAAAAGCATGCATTTCTGTGGAGTGCTCAGTCACTTGCACATTAATTTCATGAGCAAGCTGTTCGGCTGATCAAATTAACTGAAATGCTCGTTGTTGTAACCAATGGAGACCCAGGCCACCTTTGACCTAGGCCTAATCTGTCAAGGATCACCTGGGTCCAAACAATATCATCAAGGATAGACTGGATATTTAATCATAGCCAACATATCTGCTCATTATATCAGATATACATAACCCTTTATTTTTTTTTCTTCGTTTCATTAATAACTAACTCTTAAAGCTATTAAATTCATTGCATCACAGTTGTCAGTGAGAATATTTTATTATCGTTCCTTTCTTGACCCACTCTACCTTCACAGCACCAGGAACACGAATAAATATCAATGAATAAAAACAGGCTTCCATAAAATCATTAGCTTCTTTGTTTATTATTGTTGTTGTTGTTGTTGTTTTAAAATAATTCTCTGAAAATGGGGAATAAAATTTTCCAAATCATCAGATTTGAATTATATTTTTTTTTAAATTTGCATAATGAACTCAAATTTCAGTATTGGTAAATTGAATGGTAGAATTCTCTTGAGGCTAATGTTTGAATGTTGTCAAAAAAAAAAAAAAATCTCTTGTTGTATTAAACAAACACTAAAAAGCACAAAAATATGGTAAAATGGAATGATCAAGAATTATCAAATGCTGCTGATTTATGAAAATAAAAGGAATCAAAGAGAAATTCGCATATTGAAAGATTTGTAAATTATCTGTGAAACTGTTGCAAAAGTTAGAAATAAAAGGTGCAAGTATGGCTGTGTGGTTAAGAAGCTTACTTGACAACCTTGTGGTTTCAGGTTCAGTCCCACCAGTGAGCACTTTGGGCAGATGTCTTCTATTATAACCCTGGGTCGACCAATGCTTTGTGAACGAATTTGGTTGATGGAAATTGTGTGGAAGCCCATTGTATTTATATGTGTGTGTATTCTTGTGTTTGGTTTGTCTCTTAAGCCACTGATTGACAACCAGTGTTGGTTGATTTATGTTATTGTAACTTAACAGTTTGGCAAAAGGGATTGATAGAACAAGTGCCAGTATTTAAAAAATAGAAGGCCAGCAATTTCAGAGGAGGGATTAAAAGGATCACATCAACCCCAGTGTTCAGCTGGTATTTATTTTATCAACTCTGAAAGGATAAAAGGCAAAGTCAACCTTGGCAGCATTTGAACTTAGACCATAAAGACAGACAAAATGTGACAAAGCTATTTGCCTGGCATGCCAATGGTTCTGCCAGGTTACTGCCTTAATAATAATATTAATAACAACAAGAGCACTCAAAGAGCGCAAGCCTCTGCCAAGACAATACCAACGTCCTCTCAACAATTAGCCAGAGATGATTTTTAAAATGAGAATATCTGAAATAAACTTGATTATTCTCATGAACAAGAATAGTAAAAATGAACCCAACTGCTCTCAATAATTAAGTAATAAAAACGGGAAAATAATCCAGAATTTTTGTCCAATATTGGATCAATCCGAAAATTTAATCAGTTTGTACCAGTCGCATGGCCAAACCTCCCTGAAAGTTTCATCCAAATCCAACCAGCAGTTCTTGAGATATCTTGTCTCCAGACAAACAGACAAACATGACCGAAAACAATACCTCTGCCTTTGCTAAGGTGGAGGTAATAATAATAATAATAATAATGATAATAATCAGCAAAACAACATTTATGCATCTGTCTGTCTATATAGTCATTTATTTAATCTCTCTCTCTCTCTCTCTCTCTCTCTCTCTCTCTCTCTCTCTCTCTCTCTCTCTCTCTCACACACACATTTTCAAAATAAATCTAATTTGGTTAACAAAATATTAGATTATGATAAATGAAAGAACAAGATACAAAATTGATGACAGAAAAATGCTGAACTAAAGTTGGCAAATATTTCATTTAATAAAATAGAAGTCAGCTGTTGTTAAAATAAAGATAATTCTTCCTGAAATTTAGAATTGCAATTATTTTACTAAATTTCATTAAAATAATTTTACAGTTTAAAGTAGGCGATATATATGCCAACAATAACCAGAATTCTTTGCATAGAAAATTTATTGAAACATGGAAAGTATGAATGTCTGATATGTCTTTAAAGAGGACATTACAATGGTGAGATGAAAATTGGCGGTAGACCTCATGGATATCTAAAATTTCATTTTCATAACCATTCCAAGTGGTCTCTCATTTTATGCGGTGTTCCTCCCAGTTGGTTAGAGGCCCTGGCTGTTAACCAGAAGGCATGGAAGTCTGTGTGCGATGCTGAATCTGAGCCCTTTGAAACTGAATGCAGGGGACTGTGTGAAGAGAGGAGAAGATGCTGTCATCAACACCCAGTGGCTGTTGTTTGGGTTCACTTTGAGTGTCCTGAGTACCACAGGATCTGTCTATTTCATATCAGTCTTATCAGCTACATCCACTTCCAGTGCTGGATTAACCATTAAGCAAAATAAGCACATGCTTAGGGCATGAAGGGAAGGAGAGGGGCACCACAGAAATGGTTTACAGCACAAAAGAAATCACTTTAAACTTGCTAAAATAATATTCAGGATGCTTTTATCTCTGCTAAGTATAGATGTGTGCGCGCGCGTGTGCGTGTGTGCGTGTGT
>NC_068984.1:16540185-16540854 GCF_001194135.2 Octopus bimaculoides
TGTGTGTGTGTGTGTGTGTGTGCAGGCACGTGATCTAGCAGTTAAGATGTTGCACTCATCATCAGGAGATCATTGTTTCAATTCCTGGATCAGGTGGTGCATTATGTTCTTGAGCAAAACACTTCATCTCACATTACTCTGTGATCACTTCAATACCTGATGTGTGATATACTGTGTACCTGTTCAGGTGACATCAAATTGATGGAAGGAGTGATCTAATGTACAGCACATGCATTAGATTGCTATAAACAAATCATTAGTGTAAGTCATTCAGCAAAAACTGAATGCTCATATGCCACCTTTGATAGCAGATTCCATCATATATCATCATCATCATCATTTAACGTCCACTTGCCATGCTGGCATGGGTTAGACAGTTTCACTGGAATTGATGAGCCAGAGAGCTGCACCAGGTTCCAGTCTGATCTGGCAAGGTTTTTACAGCTAGATGCTCTTCCTAACACCAACCACTCCAGGAGTATAATGGGTGCTTTTACGTGCCACTAGCATGAGTGCCATTTACGTGACACCAGCATTGACCATGACTATGATTCATGGGTGCCATTTGCATGGCACCGGCAGCAACCACAACTACAATTCATGGGTACCATTTACATAGCACTGTCAAGGACCACGACTATGATTATGATTCACAGGTACCATTTACAA
>NC_068984.1:16540984-16553472 GCF_001194135.2 Octopus bimaculoides
GGCCTGATGAGTCTTCTCATGCACAGCATATCACCAGAGGTCTATACAGGCACACACACACACACACACACATCATGATCATCATAATCGATTAGCGTCTGCCTTCCATGCTAGTATGGGTTGGACGACTTGACTGAGGACTGGTGAAACCAGATGGCTGCACCAGGCCCCAATCTGATGTGGCAGTGTTTCTACAGCTGGATGTCCTTCCTAACGCCAACCACTCCAAGAGTGTAGTGGGTGCTTTTACATGCCACCGGCACGAAGGCCAGTCAGGCGGTACTGGCAATGCCCACGCTCAAAATGGTGTATTTTACGTGCCACCTGCACAGGAGCCAGTCCAGCGGCAATGGCAACAACTTCGCTCGATGTTATGTATGCTTATAATATTTTTAGCAATTTAATTTAATTTTATAATTGATTCCATTCAATACACTTGACAAACAACTTTGAATACATTTGCATGTGTATACATTACCATGATAAAACTCCAAGTTTTATTATAACAACCAAATAACTGTCACATATTATATTACAGATAAATTCCTCTATTTACATAATATTGAGGTCTCATTCATTCTTTTGTTGTCATACCATTACTATTAATATATATATATATATATATATATATATATGTATGTATGTATAAACTTATCCCTCTTGTATAAATGTGTGCATGGGTGGGTGTGTGGGTATATGTGTAGGTGTGTACCTTGTTTTGACATCACATGATGATTGTAGAGGAGTGTCATCATTAAACAAAAAGGTCTTTTATTTCCAGTCTTTAATGTAAAACCTGTCTGGCCAAGGAGAAATGTTACCTGGCTAAGAAACAGGTAAGGATTAGCCACAAAAAGAACATCCAGCCATAGAAAATCCACCACAACAAATTCTGTCTGACCTATAAAAGCATGGAAAAGTCAATATTAAAACGACGATGATGATCAATTTTTTCTACACAAGCATTGCTGCGTGGTAAGAAGCTTACATGCTAATCACATGGGTCTGGGTTCAGTCCTACTGTGTGGCACTATGGGCAAGTATCTTCTACTGTAACTTTAGGCCAATCAAAGCCTTGTGAGTGGATTTGGTAAATGGAAACTAAAAGAAGCCCATCATGTGTGTGTCTGTGTTTGTCCCCCACCATTACTTGACAACTGGTGTTGGTGCGTTTTACATCCTTGTAACTTAGGGGTTTGGAAAAAGTGCCTGATAGAAATAATACCATGGGTTGGACGATTTGACTGAGGACTGGTGAACCAGATGGCTGCACCAAGCTCCAATCTGATCTAGCAGAGTTTCTACAGCTGGATGCCCTTCCTAATGCCAACCATTCCGAGAGTGTAGTGGGTGCTTTTAAGTGCCACCAGCATGAGGGCCAGTCAGGCGGTACTGGCAACAGCCACACTCAAAATGGTGTTTTTTACGTGCCACCTCCACAGGAGCCAGTCCAGCGGCACTGGCAATGACCTCGCTTGAATGCTTTTTCACGTGTCACCAGCACAAGTGCCAGTAAGGCGACACTGGTACTCACTGACTATTCACCTAAAGTCTTGCTAATGCATAATGCCAATTTGATGGCTACTATGCACTAGATGATGATGCTGATGTTGATGATGATGATGATGACAGTACTTCCAATATCAACTTAATAACTGAAACATTATTTTACAAAATCTCTCAAAATTTTTGGTTATTTTCAAAATTAATTGATACACAAAGAGACAGTTTTTCATTATAGAATTATAGTCACAAAATGGTTAATGTGTTAAACAGATTTGTATTATGACTGCTGACATATAATAACAGTATCTTTATATTATATATTTTATTGATTCACACTAAAGCCAGTGCTTTGGTTTCATTAAATTCCTTGAACTTAGCTGAAACGTGCTATATTATGAGAAATGTCTCAGTTCTAATGAAATTGTCATATAATACCAGACAGAAGGAAAAAAATATTGATCCCATTAAGCATGTAAAAAATTTATTGATTAATATTAAAATTAGAATGATGAGTTTAAGAAATATAGAGGAATAAAGCTACTTGGTAGCTAAAATATCTGACAAAGCAACAGATGTTTGCCAGATGAAGAGATATTGTAAAGCTTATATTTACAATTGTATTCTCAATAATGAATACAGAGAAATTCCAAAAAAAGTAAAGTGATATAAAAGAATGGTCAATTTAAAATTCTTTAATCTTGGACAATAATTTTCTTAGGAATAAAAGAGAGTGCTTTCCAAAGATATTTCATTATAACCACTTTTAATTATACATATTTTACCATTTACTGGATATGGCATATATATCCACCAACGATTCATTTTACCATAAAATAAAGAATTTTAGGTTTGAGTTAATGAAACTTTACAGGTTAGTTGTTATATTTATCAGCAATATTTTACATATATTTGCAATTCAAAATGGTCACCCTTTGCTTTCATCATAGTCCTTGATCTTTCCTCAACTGTTTTATCACTCCACAATTCTTTTATACCAGCTATTTTCAATGATTGAGAACTTCTGTTCTACAAAATCTTCCTTAGATTAAATTGCTCTTGATGAATTCAAGTTCTCACCAGTTTCCTTGGATTCCAAACCTTACCATTTTTCTTTATCACTTATGTACAGAAAGCAGCAAAAAAAAAAAAATAATAATAATAATAACCGCCTAGATTCACCATTCTTAATAAATGACTCAACAGCTAGCATGTAATGAGCACAAGTTCAAACCATACTGGTAACTGAAAACATTAGTTACATGAAGACACTGTTACTAGCAGCTCAAGTTCACCAGTGACAGGATGCAGTAGAATAACCTGTGGGAGGTTTTTCCACCACATCATGGCAGAGATGTTTTTTATGTTCCAGTCATTGAGCTGTTACCATACTGGGGCACTGCTTTGTAGGGTTTAAGTCAAGTACATACTTTTTAAAGCCAGGTTCTTATTCTATTGATCACTTTTGCCTAACCGCTAATCTACCTGGAGGTAAACAAAGCAACACCAGTTGTCAATTGGTAGTGAATGAAACTCAAACACACACACACACATACATTCACATTATATATATATATATATATATATATATATATATATGATAGGCTTCCATATAGTTTCCATCTGCCAACTTTTCTCACAAAGCATTGGTCTGCCTGGGGCTATAGTAGAAGACATTTGCCTAAAGTACCACACAGTGGAATTGAACCCAAAACACTATATGTTTGCAAAGTGAGTGCGTTAACCACATAGCCATTCTTGCACTTATGTATGTAACATACAAATATTTTTTTTATTTTCAGATGTTATGATGACAAGTTTCTCTAATAACCAATTCTTATTATTCTTTTTTTTTTATTTTACAGAATGTCAAAAGAACATTTTGAGAAGATACACCTGAGTGTGGCTCTTGAAGAAGCAGCTAACCACCAAATAAGCTTCTTGAACAATGTTAACCAATATCCTGAACTTTATGAACCTGCTTTTCTAAAACGAACTCTTTACAGATATGAAATACTTTGGTTGCCTCTAGCTTCCAAACATGATTTCATTCCAGCTCCATTGGATATTGAATGGGTATGGCACTGTCATATGCTGGCACCACTAGCATATGCAGAAGACTGTGACAGAATAGTTGGTAAATTAGTTAATCATGCTCTCTACTCAGAACAAGTTCGGCAAAACAAACTACAAAAAAGTAGAGAACTGTGGACAAAAGCTTACCCTAATGAGCCATTTGATATTCCGCCCAATTCTAATGAGCCATGCCCTGAATATAAATCCCAACTAAGCTATGATATTGTAGCTGCTGCTGCACGTCAGAGAGTTTTCCTTTACCAAGTTTCTCTACCTCACTATACAGACTACAGGTTCCTCAAACAAGCTATTATACGATACAAAAAATACTTGCATTTGAAACAGAAGAATCCAGCCACCTTTCTGGTACCATGCTACGATATTGACCTTATTTGGCACAGTCACCAGCTCCACCCAAACAATTATCAAAAAGACACAAAGAAATTATTTAACAGGGTCTTCAATCATGATGACACTGTCAATGATCGCAGTCCAAATTCAAAACTAAGCCTCTCAGATATTGAAACTAGAAATCTTTGGATCAAAACCTACAATGAAACATTTTCTATGTACGGAGCAATGTATCGTGGGGAACCACCGGAGAGAAAACTTTATAAAATCACTAAGGAAAACCTATTTAGAATAAGTGCAAAGCATGCAATGTTTGTTGTTGAAAAGGCGTCTATACAGAATATTCCAGAAGAAGTAAGGAAATTTAATTTGGCTTTGAAACTTTACCAGGGTGCAGATCTTTTATGTACTAAACATCTCAATGGACCTAATACTGAATGGGAAGGAAAAGCCTTAATAAAACATGACATTAGCACCCACAAAAATTCTTATCTAACTATAACACTCTACAAAAAAGTTGGTTTGACCTGCTGTGGAAACAACGTTTCTCTTGGTACAACTATGTTTGACTTTTGGAAGACAGTTCATTTTGCCTCTGAAGGTCAGTCATTTTCAGAAACATTATTACTTGATGAAGCACCACAAATTACTGTTCAAATAAAAGGATACTTTACGAATCCAGTATGTACTGCCTGCAATTTTACTGTTGAGGTTAAACCTTACAAAAAGTTTACACTGCCAACGCAGATTGAACAGATGTGGGGACCAGTTCCATTACCTCACTTACCAAATGATGTCCAAAATGTGTCTTTTGTTGGTGAACATTTGTAAGAATTTTATTTACATTTTTTTGTAATCTAATATCACAGCTCTCATCTAACATCTCCTTTCTGCTTTCAATACACCTCTGTGTATAAGACTTCACAACTGCTTAACACTTCACATCTACTTATCATTTCATATCTATGTAATATTACAGCTCTATATAACATTTCACTTCTGTATCACTTCACAACTCTTTCTATAACACCTTAACCAAGTATAGCATCCTACTTCTGTATAATGTCTTGCCTCTGTACATCTTGTCACTCCTATATAACATCTTTCCTCTACATAACACCTCACTTGTATATATTGATATCTTAACTCTGTATATAATATTTCACCTGTATAAACATATATATATGTATATATATATAAATGTCATACTTCTATGTGCCATCTCACCTCTCTCTCTCTCTCTCTCTCTCTCTGTATATATATAAATATATATATATATATATATATATATATATATATATATATATATATATATTTATGTGTGTGTGTATGTGAGTATATGTGTTAGTTGTCTAAGAGTCTATGCTGTGAAAAAATGTACTCATATATCTGTCAATAGAATGGTTGTACTAATCAAAGTGTACAATATTATACGACTATTACAATCAATCTTACCAATTGGTTTTGTGTTAGGGATTCCACAAAGCGTTAGGTAACAGTCGTGTCTATCCACCTCCAATAGTATAGAGCAGTCACCATATTTCATTCCATAACGGCTACTTTTGATGAGTGCAGGGTTACATAATTGGACCTGAAACTCCGTTGAATCCCCAGCACAAAACCATTTGGTAAGACTGGCTGTAATGGATATACAGGGTGTCCCAAAAGTCACTGATGGGTTTCAATTTTTAATAACTTCCTTATCTTTACAAATAAATGCATGAAATTTTGAGACAATATGAAGGATATAATGGAAATTAATATGCATAAGTCAAAATTTACAACACCACTACATCACATATGAAAAATGACACCGTTTAAATGGCAGCCATTTTTGGCTTCACATGCCCGTGCTCTTTCCAAAGCTTGCACCATAATACCCTCAAGAGTTTCAAACCCCACTTTTCTGATTTCTGTTTTGATGTTCTCCTTCAGTTGCAGCAGGGTCTCCAGTTTGTTGATGTAAACCCTATCTTTCAGGTATTCCCACAAGAAAAAATGTCGAGAATAATCTCCCACTATGGCAATGTCAACTGGCCTTCATATTCCCCAGACTTGACTAGCTTTGTGGGGATACCTAAAAGAGAGGATTTATGTCAATAAACCAGAGACCCTGATGCAACTGAAGGAGAACATCAATAGTGAAATCAGAGAAGTGGGGTCTGAAATTCTAGAGGGTGTTATGGTGCAAGTTTTGAAAAGAGCATGGGTGTGCAAAGCAGAAAATGGCTGCCATTTAAGCGACATAATTTTTCATGTGATGTAGTGGTGTTGTAAAATTTGACTTATGCATATTAATTTCCATTATGTCCTTCGTGTTGTATCAAAAATTCATGCATTTATTTATAGAGTTAAGGAAGTTATTAAAAACTGAAACCCATCAGTGACTTTTAGGACATGCTGTATAATATATATATGTGTGTGTATATATATATGTGTGTATATAGGTGTGTATATATACACACATACACATACACACACACACCATCTCACCTCTATATATAACATTTCACATCTATATAACATCCACTTCTACATATAGCATCTCACCTTTATATATTATAACAGTTCACATCTATACAGAACACCTTGTATTGTATGCTTCTCACTTACTTTTATGTAACATCTTATTCCTACATAATCCCTCACCTCCATAGAACAACTCACCCCTATATAGCATTTGACTTCTATATGTAGCACCTCTTATACAAGGTTGTCTCTATATCATCACTCAAGCTCTTAATAAAAGCTTTCAAATATTCCTGAAAATGCTCCCTAGTATCTTGAAATAAAAAGGAGATAATTTTTATAATAGTCCTGATGTATTGTCTGAAAATAAGATAGAGTGATCAAGTCTTGCTCACAGCTGTTCCCTGGGTTAAACACCAATAATATTCATATCTCCTTTTATCATTCCTATCTCTTCAACTCTTACTTTATATGCTTCTCTGTTGAATCTACTCAAAATATAATTTGAACTCCACCAATTATTCACATATTATCCATCTTTTTATTAAATGTTTTATATATATATATTTCTTTTTTTTTTTCATGCTTGCATGTGTGGGATGAGTTTAGGGAAATGAGTACATTTATTTTTGATCAATTCAAATGTTTGGGACATATTTGATCAGTAAAAAGGCCATTCTTATTTCAGTATACCATGGTGAAAATGTTTCACTTTATGTAAAAGGATAAATTTCAAAGTGGACCCTATGGACTAATATATGTACTTCAAGCTCTTTATGCGCTCATCAGTATTAGATACCAGGCAGGATAACTCCAAAATGACTAGAAATTTTTGCTTCCTTATAAGAAATAAGTAAAAATTATCTACTGACAACATACTGTGGCAACTGGAACAAAATACTTAGATGGCTCACAAAGCAGTGTGGTGAAATAAACAAACATTCTATCAGCTCAAATATATTTGGGATATATTTGATCTGTAAAAAGACCATTCTTATTTCACTGCTTTGCATGCAAACCATGTATTTAGTACATTTATGTATTATATTATTTTGTGTCTAAATCAAGTCTTTACATGTTTTTATAGTCTTATGCATCCATTGTGATATTTTGCAAATTATACAAACAGCAAAGGAGTTCAACATTGGCAAACCAGCAGGTGATTCATGATTTGGACTGTTACACAGTCACAGAAACAGGATTCCACATTATATCTCCCTTTGCCTTTGGTGATTTGGTTGGCCCAGATCCAATGGGAGTTGATTAAGACATGTTGATTGCTCCATGTTGACTTCAAGCTGGTTGTCAAATTGTCTGCTGGCTTCATTTTCATATGTCACATAATCTTCACTATTCCTGTAGATGTTCCCAAAGAATCTACCCATGTACAAGTATAGCAGAAAAGACTGGTAAATATTCCAACAATGTATATTGTTGTATCAAGGATACACAACTAGATGATTTACCTATCAATAATCAATGACTCAATGAACTGAAAAGTAAAAGCAGAATCTTCAATTGACCAGACACCTCAAGAAAAATGAGCCATATACATTTCATAGATACCTACCCTTATATAATACAGGGTAGTCATATATTTGTTTATGCTTGTCCCTGGCATGAAGCCACCACTCCTTCTCTCAAATACTTTCCCTACTACTTATACAAAGGGGCTTTTTCCCTCTCCTTGTTCTTTTTCTGTCTTTCTTGTTTTGTTTTTTTTCCTCTTCAGTAACTAGATCAATATTAGATTGCTCTTGCTCGCGTAACTTCTTAACACATCATTGCAGAAAACATACAGACTCGTAGCTTGCTTGAGCAACATACCTCAACAAGTGAACGTTTCAGCAGTCACAAATGGAACACTTTTCAGTGAAACCAGAGTTTCATGACTTCCTACTAGCTATATCTTTAGTTGAAACAGTGTCAGATAAGATCATCTGAGTATCTTATACAAACGTAATAATGAGTGGCATCAGTTTAATATAACCAACTTTTGGCTCCTAGTTATAGTTAGAGTTAAAGCCTGCAAGCAAAACTAATCCAGATTTAGAACACCATCCAAGTAAAGACTACCACATTGATAAACTATGCTGAAAGTTAAATAGTCTTTTAGCCATAGTACGAAGCACAAAAGAGCAGGCCTTATCACATAGAGCATTTCCTTTAAAACATCACTTCATCATTTTTCCAGCAGATTTATACAATAAATGGAAAGTGTTGTGGCTAGAGAGAAAGCCACATGTTTAATTGTAGTCAAGTGTTGTAGTTGTTTAGAATTGCTAGGGATTGAGTAATCTATGAGGGGTTTCTATCTTTTAGGACCGAGTTGAAAAAAAAATTTCTATTTGGTACCTGTTATGAGAGGATCCTGAACACCCCTACGTGACTGAAGGTGGACTAACAATAGATAAGAACTGAGTGAACTGTCAGGGAATAGTTGACAGTATTAGTTCGATGTGTGTTGGTTTAACAGTCGGTAGTTGAACAGTGAATACTGAGTATCATACCTACGTTCAAGTAGTACAGGGTGCGTTCTGTATTTTAACGTATATTTCTGCGATAGGTTATCTTTAGATAATCACATTCAACTATTTATTTGTGTAATATCGTTTTACACCAGATGTGTATACCCACGTCATAACAGTATCCATGGTAATAAATGGATGTTTTGGCAGAGAACACATTTATCATTGTTCAAAGTAATGTTGAGTCTCTTAGTAACTGAAATAAATTGAGCTAAGTTCCCATCATGCTCTTCAATAGGTTTGTTAACAATAATATCATTGTTGAGATAAACATGAAATCCTTTGATATCATTGTCAATAATTATATCATCCATCAAACTTTGAAAAGCACTTATGGCATTAGTTACACCAAGCAGTAACCTTATAGATTTGATTAAACAGCTTGTCAGCTTGTCAGCTTGAAATTTTGTGTATCGCTTATGTTCTTCGTGGAGTTGAATCTGATGGTATACTGTTTTAAAATCTAGTTTGTTGTAGAATTTATTGTAGGAAATAGACAGTATGAGGTATTCAATATTAGGATGTGGACTGTCATTCAGAGAGCAGTAATGATTTAAAGATTGTGGATATTTCGTAACAAGGGGATAATTGTCACTGCTTCCCACTACTACTGCTTGTACACATCTTAGAGAAACTGACAGCTCAATAATACCATAATCAAGAAGCTATTGAGTCTCTTTCTCATGCATTCAGGGATGTGTGGTTAAGAAGCTTGCTTCTCAATGATGTGGTCTTGGGTTCAGTCCCACTGTACAGCACCTTGGGTAAATATCTTTCAACTATAGACCCAGGCTGATCAAAGCCTTGTGTGTGGATTTTGTAAACTGAAATTCAAAGAAGCTTGTCTCATGTATGTATATATAGAACAGGGGTGGGGAAACTTTTTAGTGCGGCAGGCAAAAATTTCCAAAGAAAAAGGTCCGTGGATGGATCACAAGTTCTAACTCTTATATCTGTGTAAATCTGTAGACTAACATTACATATTCACTAGACCTTCTTTGCTTCATTTCTTTCTAACCTTCACGAGACTTCTGTATTCAAGGCCAATGACTCCCTACCATGCAGCATCACAGTTCTAATACAAGTGCCAGCTTCTGAACTTCTTCCCACCTGTTCTTACCCTGGCTACTATAATTTCTAAACAACTGCTTTCCTTGGTAATTATGTCATGTGTATGGTTATGAATTGAATATTTCTTTGTCCAAAGATGAAGAAATTCTAACAACAGTTTTGATAGCAATAATGGAAAAAAGAATTTTGTAGCTGGATCTAGTAAGAATTTAACAACTTTTTTTCTTAGTTCTTTTTAGAAAGATATTAGACCTAGCCACAGTCTTTCCAAGGAAACAAAACCATTAGATTATTTTTGTTACTTTTTCTTTCGAAGTAATTGCTGCAGAAATGAACTGTTACACAGAATATAAAACAAAGACAAAAAGAAAAAAGTTTGAGGTTTCCTACAGACATGGATGAAGGATTAGAAATCCGAGCATTTTTAGGAATACTGCACCTGTGCCCAACGTCGCCTTCCTGGCACGTGTAAAGACATTCGAGCGAGATCATTGCCAGTGCCGCTGGACTGGCTCCTGTGCAGGTGGCACGTAAAATACACCATTTTGAGCGTGGCCGTTGCCTGTAATGCCTAACTGGCCCTCGTACCAGTGGCACGTAAAAGCACCCACCACACTCTCAGAGTGGTTGGCGTTAGGAAGGGCATCCAGCCGTAGAAACTCTGCCAAATCAGATTGGAGCCTGGTGTAGCCATCTGGTTCACCAGTCCTCAGTCAAATCGTCCAACCCATGCTAACATGGAAAGCGGACGTTAAACGATGATGATGATGATGATATAATTCGAGACACAATAATAAAGATAAGTTTAAGACATTAAATTAATGCCTAACATGTTCATTAATGCCGCCACTGAATTTAAGATGTTTATACTACTTATGAGGTATTCTATACTTTTCAGCTAGAGTGTAGTTGGGTCTCAAGGGGGTGGTACAAACCTAGCAATATGTGTTTTATAGTGAAAACAAAATTTCCATTCAAATGGCAATTGTCGGACGATTTTCTGTTCAGGTCTAACTGTTTAAGCTGTAGAGGGAATGCGACTTATGTTGCAAATAGGCATATGAATATTGTATAAATTTTATAATTGAAAAATTTACTATATTTTGTACATACGAGTATACCAGCCCGTGGGTGCAATTGTGCCTGCAGGCGGGGGTTTCCCACCCCTGGTATAGAGGTAGATAGATACTATCTTTGCCAGATCAGATTGAGCCTGGTGCGGCCTCTGGCTCACCAGTCCTCATTGAAACTATCCAACCCATGCCAGCATGGAAAGTGGACGTTAAACAATGACGATGATGATGATGATGTGTGTGTGTATGTATGTATATATGTAGCTTAGCTTCAAGTTCAGTCTCATTGTGTGTCTTCTACTATAACCCCATCATAGGCGTGTGTGTGTTTGTGTGTGTGTTTGTGTGTGTGTGTGTGTGTGTGTGTATGTCTGTGTGTATCTGTATCTGCATGTTTGTTTATATTTGTACTTCCCTAAAATCATGAGCAGCAAAGTGGTGATATTATCACTTCTCCTGTCAACAAATCACTCACTGTTTATTAAGTTCTGTTTAGTCTCTCACTTAGTAAATCCCATTAAGTGTCCCATTAAATCTTCACAGTCTGCCTACCCTTTGCCTCATCGATACCCTTTTGTCTCTCTTACCTTCTCTTCTATTCATTGTACTACACCGGTCTTGTAATGCGGAATTGCATTCGATCTCTCAGTATACAATCCCTCTCTAGCACAATCCTTATCACACAATTTCTTATTACCATCCCAATGCCTATATAAGGAAGATCTGACATCTATCACTCCCCATTTCCCATCTCTACTACTACCTATCCCTTCTTAACTCCCTTACTGCTAACATTTAACTGCCATCACTGTTTCTCTCCCATTACTCTCTGCTATAACTGTCTGTTCCATTAACCTTTTCTCCACCACCCTCTCACTCCAATTATTGGCTTTCCTATCATACTCTATCTCTCCCCCTCTCTTTCTCTCTCTCTCTCTCTCTCTCTCTCTCTCTCTCTCTCTCTCTCTCTCTCTCTCTCTCTCTCTATCTATCTATCTATCTACCTCTAGCTCTGTCTTTCTCTTTTGCCCTAGTTTAATGTCTGTCACCATCCTTTTCTTTTATTCACCTTCTGGACTACGTTGCTTTAAAAGAATGGAAACAGTGTGGAGTATTAAGGACATTTTAGTCGTCCTTTTATTGTAACAACTCCACAGAGTTGTCAGGAAACACGATTTGGAAGCTGGCATTTTCTGCATGATAGCTGTCTATCACAAAATGAAAGCAAAATCATTACAAGGAGGAATTTTTATTAAACTAATGAAAGCAAAGCATTATGATGACCAAAGTTGTAAGAACTTCTGAAGTTTTAATAAGTTTTAATGAAAAATGTCATGTGAAGCAGTCAAACAAACATGTAATACCCAATTTTTACCCTATTGTTTAATTATATATATATATATATATATATATATAT
>NC_068984.1:16554080-16558464 GCF_001194135.2 Octopus bimaculoides
ATGATAGATCGCTAGCCACTACACATTCTTTATTTTCTCTCCTTGTTTCTTTCTGTTCTTTTCTGTGGAAGAGCGTAGGTTTAAAACATTAAAGACTTTTTCACTTCCCGAGCGTTAAACTAATACATTTGTTTGTTGTCTACACTACCTGTCTTTGTCTTTTGTTTTTTTGTGAATTCTCCCTACATATACATATATTAGGAAGGGCATCCAGCTGTAGAAACTCTGCCAAATTTAGATTGGAGCCTGGTGTTGCCATCCGGTTTCACCAGTCCTCAGTCAAATTCTCCAACCCATGCTAGCATGGAAAGCGGACGTTAAACGATGATGATGATGATGATGATGATGATATATATATTGTAGTAGTAGTAGTAGTAGTAGTAGTAGTAGTAGTAGTAGTAGTAGTAGTAACAGTAGCATTCCATGGGAAATTCTATGGTTGTTTTGAAAATTGGAAGATGGAATTGAATATTTTTCTGAACCATTTGAATCTTGAGATGATTTAAAATTCTATATAAATAGTATTGAAGGTGCAATGTAAAGAAACAACTCCTCTGAACGTTTTCATATTCTTATGTCTTCTAATTTGAGTTGTGTTACTTTTCAAATTATGTTAAGAATGAAACAGTTTTAGCTATGGAACAAAATGAAAGACATTATCTATAGTTTTATTGTTTCAGTACATTGGTAAAGTTCTGATAAATTGGTTAATGTTTACTTTAACACCCCGGCTACCAAAACAAAAAACAAAAGCAAGTGTAATAGGTGTAAAAAAATGTGCTTTAAATGAATATGAGAACAAAAATTTGCACCAATGAACTGATTATAAAGGACTTTGTGGGGAAATATTTTTCCAAGGGGGTGGGAAGGAATTTCGAAGAGAAAGAAATTCATAAATCATTTTTTTTTTTTTTGCTCGAGTGTAATGGAGATAAAATAATTGAGAGAGAGAGAGAGAGAGAGAGAGAGGAATTGAAATGTTAAGTAGGTGTCTTTTTTGCACAGAAAAAGTAGTATTTAATAGGGGTTGAATTGGTTCCAAGATAGGAACTTTCTAGCATTGATGCATTTGTTGAAGAGGAAATCTCAGCTCCACTTGTTGAATTTATTTGTTTCTCAACAAGGGTCTGGAAAGGTCCAGAAACCTAATCATTAAAACACCAATGAATATTATGAAATCATTATTGTTACTTCTGTTCCAGGTATTTTATGTGATATTTGGTTGAAGGTTAGCGGTTGCCATTTGCAATATAAAATTGCTTGAATACTGCCTTGAAAGCAGTTTAAACGTTTGAACCAAATATATTGTTGCAAATTAGAACCAATTGCCAAAAATCAATTCGTTTTATTGAACTCACAAATATTTAAGACATTAGTATGTGTTCACTTTTATAGCAAATGATGGCTGCTAACTTTCAACCAAATAATATTGTGTGACATCATATCACCTTTGCCTTTCATCCTTCTAGTGTTGACACCAGGAACACTTTGAAATTATATTTCCAATTATATAAATCACTTTGAATATTATTTCAGCAAGTTTAAAATGATTTATACCATAAGCCATTTACCATTTCTGTGGTGTCCCCTTCCCTTGATGCCTTAAGCACATGCTTATTTTACTTAATGGTTAATCCAGTGCTGCATCTCATATGTGATTGATTACAAGGTTTGTATGGTATTGTTCCATCATTAGGTCTTTCATAGTTAATAATACCTAAATACTGTAGCTCCACACACAAATACTGTGACTTGTGAGGTTTAAACCTGCTCCCATATTTAAAGTGTTAAGAGCAACATTAAGTAGTTTTGTTCTCTATTCTCAACTATAGACTCTTGTTTAAAGAAATCTAGGAGACACCAATATTAGTTGATTAAATTCCAATCCATTACCAGTATGTATGCAGTTCTTTCTTTCATCTACCTCAGAAGGACAAAAGTCAAAGGTGATCTGGGCAGAGTTTAACCATTTAGTACTTAAACAAGCCATATCCGGCCCAAATAGTCTATTTTTTTTTTATGTTCAAACTTGTCAGATCCAACCTCTCACACCTACCCTACTATGTCATTCTAAAAGTAAAAATCTCTAAGAATAGAGATGCTTGAACAGAGATATGTTTATTTGTGCTGCATCCAAGAAGTAAAGTGGAGAGGAAGTTCTGCTAGGTTCCTTACAGGCAAAGAACATAGGTATAAGATTTTCTGGGTAGGGAACACTGATGAGGTTGGGGGCATGGGTGTACTCCTTGCAGAGAAATAGGTTGATAAGGTAATCGAGGTTTCAAGAGTCTGTGATAGAATATTTAAGCTTAGACTAGTGCTGCAACATGGATTAGCAACCATTATCTCGGCCTATGCCCATCAGCCAGGGCTACCTGATGAACAGAAAGACTGATTTTATGACACCCTCTTGCAAACTACCTCATCGACAAATGACGGGGACCTTCTCTTTGTGGCTGGTGACTTCAATGGGCATGATGGATAACATCCAAAGAACTTCCATGGTGGACATGGAGGCAATGGACTTGATTCCTACAATGAGGAGGGAACCAGGCTGCTGGAGTTCTGTGATGCAAATGATCTTATGATCTGTAATACTAACTTCAGGAAACCTGCCAATCACCAAAGGAGGAGGATATAGCACCGCATAATGTGGAGGACAACTGGAGGTTCCTATGGGACAACCTGTTAAGGGTTACTGACAAGATCTGTGGCTGGGGATGAATTGGTGAAGCATGACCTTCAAACATGGGACCTCTCAGAGGCAATGACAAGTGACTGAAACCTTTAGAGATATGCTGTGCTTGAGAAGACCCTGCAAACCAAGTGAGATCGTAGCCATAGCCTCTGCCAGTGTCGCATAACTAGCCCATTTAAAAGCACCCTTCAATCGTTGGGCAAGATACCATGCTTGTGAAGACCTGTTGAACCAAGTGAAATCATTGTAGTGGCCGATGCCAGTGCCGCCTGACTGGCACCCATGCCAGTGGCATGTAAAAAGCACCATTCGAGTGTGGTCGGTGACAGTGCTGCATGACTGGCTCCCATGCCGGTGGATGATAAAAATCACCCACTACACTCTTAGAGTGGTTGGCATTAGGAAGGGCATTAAGCTGTAGAAACCTTACCAGATCAAATTGAAACCTGGTGCAGCCTTCTGACTTGCCAGTCCCCAATCAAACCATCTAACCTATACAAGTATAGAAAGTGGACGTTAAATGACAATGGTGGTGATGATGATGATGATGATGATGATGATGATGATGATGACATCATTGAAATCTTGAGTTGCAAGATAATCATCCTCATCATTTAATTCTATTTTTCATGCTGGCATGTGCTGGACAGTTTGACAGGAGCTGGCAACATGGAGAGCTGCACCAGGCTCCAATTGTCTGTTTTGGCATGGTTTCTATGACTGAATGTCCTTTCTAATGCCAGCCATTAGTTCAAAACAATATGAATCATAAGTATTACATTTCATAGATTAATCTGAATACTATAGGATTAAACTCAGAACAACTATAGGTATGGAATTAAATCCTTCACCCTGTTTTATCTGATGCTTCAACAATTTCACTAATCTACTGCTGTAAAAATGAACTAATCTTCTAATTTATGTCCTGTAAATTCTGGTTAATATTTCTTTTTAAAATTTTTTTCTTGTTTTAACTGTACATGTTTATTTTTTATTTTTACTCTAATTTTATCAGCATTTCACATAATTTTTTTCCATTTTTTTTTTTCTTAAAGAACTAAAATAGTTAACTGTTTTCTTTGTTTCTTCTTTTTTTTTTTCGTCTTCTTTTTCAGACTGCATGATACGATGAAAATTAATCAGTTTACCTGCCGCATTATTCATTGCACTCAACTGTTGATGTCTGTCATACAGGTGTACTATCATGAAAAGTTAGCAGTTGTTGCCCATTTAATTGATCTTGATCAACTGCCAACTTCAACACAGGTAAACAGAAAAAGAAACCACAGGTGTAATTAACATATGATGGGCAGCATATTTGATTATCTTTGATTATCTTTTTTGAAAATTTTATAGCATTCAACACATTGTTGATTATCTCAAATGAATTTATTAACTTTGGGAACAAGGTACAGACTATGTAAGATGGATCTCTATTATTTCAAAATGTGTATATAATTGAGCATAAATATTTATTTGCACAGTGAAGCTGTAAAAGCAAACAAATTTAGATATTTTTTTTTTCCTTTAAGATAATCAATTCTGCCTCCCATGCTTTGTTGATAGATGTATATAACACAGAAGGATGGGTTGATTTATGAATGGCTGGATTTATGCTTGTATGAATTTGTATGCCTATATAAATGTATGTGTGTATATATATATATATATATATATATATATATA
>NC_068984.1:16558474-16574192 GCF_001194135.2 Octopus bimaculoides
GTGTATATATATATATATATATATATATATATACATATACATATATACATGGATGTGTTTGTAGGAAAGGATGCTGTCATTCAACTTTTGTGTATTCTCTGGCCACCATACAATACACTAATCGACAGCTAAGGAGCACAAAGAATCATATTTACATATACACACACATGTGAAAAATAACAGTAGCCATCATCATCATCATCATCATCTATCATCATCATCCTAGCATTTCATTAAACACTTGTTTCATTTTATTGTTTCTCAACTTTTATCAGCTCAAGTTTTTCTAAATCTTGATGTGTAATAAATAGTGTGGATACACGCTTGGCATAGTTGTGTGCTTAAACTGCTCCCCATCCAACTGCACTGTTCCAGGTTTGATTTCATTCTTTGTTGTTGATGCCATGTTTACCCTAAAAATACCTTTTAAAAAATTAAAAAATTCCTCCATAGTTTCACTGCTATTGTTTACATTGGCAAGTTGTTTCTATGTAACCATAGCTATTCGTTGATATGAAGAGTAAACATATAGGGTTTCTCTTGGTTATTAACCAAAAACACTAAGGATACATTAGCTGGTAGTCCTGTCTACATATGACTTTGATCTCTAGTTTAGTATATACAGCGTATTTATATAAGGAAAAGTCCTTTCTGCAGATTTATATTCAAGGGTTAAAGTCTTCCAAAATTCTGATTGTGTTGCTTAATTCAATTCAAATCTGATTTATGATTGTTTTCTTGTTCCTTTTCAAGCCATGTCTGGCTCATAAGGGCCAGTTTTCCGGCTTCCTTGGCATATAGGTTCCCTACCTGGATGGGATGCCAGTCTGTCGCAGGTGAGCTGCTAGATGCAGGAGGAAAGAGGGAGAGAAAGTTGTGGTGAAAGAGTCAGCAGAAGTTTGCCATTACCTTTTGCCGGAGCTGTGTTTCACTCATAAACACACACATCGCCTGGTCTGAAATTCAAACCCACGATCCCTCAACTGCGAGTCTTCTGCTCTAACCACTAGGCTATGTGCCTCCACTGATTTATGATTAGGGAAGATTAAATAATATATATATAGACGCAGGAGTGGCTGTGTGGTAAGTGGCTTACTTACCAACCACATGGTCCCGGGTTCAGTCCCACTGCATGACACCTTGGGCAAGTGTCTTCTACTATAGCCTCTGGCTGACCAAAGACTTCTGACTGGAAATGGTAGATGGAAACTGAAAGATGCCTGTCGTATATATATATATGTGTGTTGTGCATCTGGGTTTATCCCCCCATCGTCACTTGACAACTGATGTTGGTGTGTTTATATCCCGTAACTTAGCAGTTCAGCAAAAAGAGACCAATAGAATAAATACTAGGCTTACAAAGAATAAATCCTGGGGTCGATTTGCTCAACTAAAGGTGGTGCTCCAGCATGGCTGCAGTCAAATGACTGAAACAATTAAAAGAATAAAAGAATATATATACATTGGCACAAGCATAGCTGTGTGATAAGAAGCTTGCTTCCCAACCCTATGGTTTCATGTTCAGTCCCACAGCATGGCACATCGGGCAAGTGTCTTTTACTATAGTCTTGGACTTATCAAAGCCTTGAGAATGGATTTGGCAGACGGAAGCCAAAAGAAGCCCTTCATATATATGTGTGTGTATGTGTGGGTTTGAGTCTGTGTTATATATTATTATATTATTATATGTATTTATTTTCTCTAAGTTAATAATTAACTCGGACAAAATAAATTGGTTAATAGATACCAGTGTAGCAAAGATCACAAAATGACTGTGATGTAACTCCTGTTTATGAGGCTGAAACTCCTTGTTATTTTGGGTACTTGAGTAAATATATAGATTTAGTAAATGGAGTAAAACGCATATGTTAAATGAATTCTTTTATTTCCAACATATGTTTCGAAGATTACAAATTATACCTTCCATAGGAATAGGTGATGTTGATAAGAATGTAATCTTCTCTTCAGGGAAATGCATGGGAACCAGCTTAACCGTATGTTGGAAATAAAAGAATTCATTTAACATATGCGTTTTACTCCATTTACTAAATCTATATATATATATATATATATATATATAACTTATACCATAGTTTCTTTTTTCGTTTTTTTTTATGATTTCAGTGAAATAAATTCAAATTTTATAATGTCTAATTATTCTACTGTTATTGTTTTATGATAGCTTGCTTATCCAGAATCATATCCCTGCTTCATTCCTTCGTCTGGAGAAAGAGCACTGCTCATAAAAAATCACACTGGTGATTGGGCTATTATTATTGGAAAATGGGCCGGTTTAAAGAAAGGTGTACCAGGTATTCCAGGTGAGTGCATTTTTCATTTGTCCAATCTTGTTATTGTTATTGATTATTGTCTAGGTCAGCTCTGATTGAAGAACAGATCTATAACTAAAGGCCTTCCAACCATGACCACTCTAGTTGGCTTTTTCATTTCCTTATTTTTTTTTACAAGGTGTAAGCATGGCTGTGTGGTAAGAAGTTTGCTTCCTAACCATATGGTTCTGGGTTCAGTCACACTGCATGGCACCTTGGGCAAGTGTCTTCTACTAAAGCCTTGTAAGTGGATTTGGTTGACAGAAACTGGAAGAAAACCGGTGTGTGTATGTGTGTGTGTGTGTGTGTGGTGTGTGTGTGTCTGTCTGTCCGCCACCACTGCTTGAGAACCACTGTCAGTGTGTTTACATCCTTGTACCCTAGCAGTTTGGCAAAAGAGACTGATAGAATAAGTACCAAGCTTAAATAAAGGTACTAGGGTTGATTCATTTGACTAAGAATTCTTCAAAGTGGTGCCCCAAAATGGTCACAGTCTAATGACTGAAACAATTAAAAGATAAAAGATAACTATAGGAGATTAGTATATTGCTACATGTAGTGTATTGCTACATGCCATCCCTGTCACCAGTTGCCCTTCATGTTGTCAGATGCCCTTCCTGTCAGTGGTTGTCCTTCATATTGTTTCATGCCCTTCCTATCACCAGTTGCCTTTCATGTTGCCAGATGCCCTTCTTGTCACTGGTTGCCCTTATTGTTGCTACATGCCCTTCCTGTCACCAGTTGCCCTTCATGTTGTCAGATGCCTTTCCTATCACCAGTTGCCCTTCCTGTCACCAGTTGCCCTTCATGTTGCTAGATGCCCTTCTTGTTACCAGTTGCCCTTCCTGTCACTGGATACCTTTCCTGTCACCAGGAAGTGTATAGTGTATATATTAAAATAGTTTGCTTTGAGCCTGATGGGGCCAGAACTTATCTGAGTTTCAAAGTCTTTTAGGAGATTGCAAATACATGATCCTTCCAACTCCCATAAACTGAATGGGACACCAGTGGTGATTTAGATTTTAAACACCTCACCCACCCCATTTGCTGTTAGCATTCATTTTCAACCTTACTGAACTAGAGCAAAGTGAAATGTTGTACCTTGCTCAAGGACGCAATATGCTTTCAAATCTAAGAATTGAAACCACAACCTAATGGTCATGAGTTTGATACCTTATTCACTAGTTCACACATCTTCACATATATAGAACTAGAACCACATTACCCAATATATTAGATAGAGAGTCATTTGAGGAAGATTTGGCAGCTATTTCTACTGTCCACATAGAAGCCTCCTTCATTGACTCAGTCATATTTTTCCTAATCTTACAAATGTGCTAGACCAGTGAGTTAACAAAATATGTAAATACCCAAACTGTCTTAAAACTATTTTTATTTATTTTTGTATCCTGTTCTCTGTCCAAATTTTATCAATGATGACTTTGTCTTTCATCTCTTAAAATATCATAAAATAGATGTACCAGTAATTAATCAGGTTTATTTAATGGACTATATATTGATCCTTTTTAATGATTCTTTTAACCATGTTTCAAAGGAAGTTTTTAATTGATTACCAGGACCCCCATCTGAAGGTTGTATGGCCTAGTAGTCATGATATTTGACTCAAAATCTTTAGGTCATTGTTCTAATTGTTTCAATTCCCATACCAGGATGCACATGTTCTTGAACAAAACATGTTCTTGAGCAAAACAGTTCATATTGTTTCAGCCCACTGAACTGTAAATAAGTACCAGCATCGTCAGGGAGTAAATCCTGCAAAATACTGGCACCTTTTTTCAGTGGAAGTATTGTAATCCCAGTTATTTGTTCGCCAGGGAAACAAGGTGAAGTTTTAGCTTAACAAGGCTGTAGGATTGTGACTTTGATATGGACAACAGTTTTTCACTTTTTATTTATTTTATTGATCTCTATTCACATGATGACATCACAATCCCTGTCAACTAATCCTCTTTGAAGATATGTGCAATGAGAGATCACTCACATGGAAAACGAGTAAGAGTTAGGCATCCATCCAGCTGTGAAACAAAGCCTCAGTTCAATAATGTATTCATCCAATTCATGCTAGCTTGGAAATACAGATTTAAAAACAAGTGAATATATACTACAAAGAAGTCAGTGAGCCAGTGGAATTGTTAGCACACAGAGCAAAATGCTAAGCAGCATTTCAGCCATCTTTATAATCTAAGTTCAAATTCTGCCATGGTCAACTTTGCCTTTCATCCTTTTGGAGTCCATAAAATAAGTTCCAGATGAGCATTGAGGTCAATGTAATCAACTTAGCCCCTCTCTCTATAATTGTTGACCCTGATCCAAAATTTAAAACCAAAATATACCACCGAGAGTTTCTGTTCAATACACATTTCTATCAGCAATCTTTCACATTATATTATAAGCTATAATACTGTTGACCATATTATAAGTTTTCATATTACATATTATAAACATTGTTGCTTCCCCTCGTTCCCTCCCCCTCTGTATACCCATACTCTCACCAGACACCATATTCTCCCCACTCCTGACACATGACTCCTTGACGATACCTTGCCAGCACTTGCCACCATCTCTCTCTTCCTTACTCTACCATCCCATCTATGTCCTGATTCCCATTCTTTGCAAGTATACCCTGACACTTGCCACCATCCCTCTCCTGCTCTTGCTATCCCCTACTCTCTCTCTCTCTTTCCCTTGCTCTCCCCTCTAGCTGAGTAATCATGTGTCTCCTCTACAGCAACAAACCTATTTCTGCCCTCATTCTTGATCACTCTCTCTCCCTCCTTTCCTTGCCCATACCTCTCGTTAGGTAATCATGAATTTTCTTTACAGCAGCACACCTCTTTCTTGTTAACCCCCACTCTCTCTCTAGGTAGCTGTTTCTGCTCTCATTCTTGTTAATTCTCACTCTCTTTCTCTTCCATTCTCTCTGGCTGGGTAACCATGGACCTCCACTGCAGCAAGATATCTATTTCTGCCTTTCTGTCACACTCGAATATTTCATCATCTGACCCAAGATCCCTTCCACTCAATGACTCTTTGTCTTGCAAAGTCACTTGGTGACCCTGCCAGTGCAGGTGCCACTTAAAAAGTGGCACCATTTGGAAGGACATCCAGTTATAAAAACCATGCCAAAACTGACCTTGCCTGTGCTGGTGCCACATAAAAAGCAAAGCACTCAGCCCATGCTGTGGAGTGGTTGGTGTAAGGAAGGGCATCCAGCCATAAAAACCATGCCAAGACAGACACAGAAGCATGGTGCAGGCTCCTGCCTGGCCAGTTCCTATCAATCCATCCAACCCATACCAGTATGGAGGGAGGACGTTAAATGATGATGATGATGATTGTATTATGCATAAGTTTGTATATTATATTTTATATATTATATTATAAAGCCAGTCAAACATTATATTACAAGTTTATATATTATATATTATATTAAAACATTATACAATAAACTAAAGTACTGCCAAACATTACAGCATGAATTATTAATTTGATTAGCTTTGAAGATCAAATAGTTTCATCAGAACAGAATATTACTTGCTCTTTGGTGGCATATAATTACTAATATTTAACAGTTAATGGAAGAAATTTGTATAAAATTCTTTTTATCACTTATTTCTCTTTTCTTTTCAAGTGTTTATTAGTCTAGTGTTTCCTTTGCTTATATATGTAATTTTTTTTTTTGCAGGTACAAGGACGACCAAGGGAGTTAAAGGTGTCAAAGGAAGCCCTGGACATTTGGCAGTCAGCATTTTTTATCTTCATAAAAAGGCCATTAAAAAATTCAGCATACCTTACGAGAGAAAGAACTATGAACTGGACATTTATCCACTACTGGTCAATCTCTTTAGTGGACATATTAACATCACCTTAGATGATAAGCTGGAGGTAGCCGAGCACATTGCTGTGGCCTTTGCAGTCGGATTGCTTCATGTCCTCTGTCAACCTCACCCGAAAGGATGGAACCCTCAAGTTGCTGCAGTATCTTCACAAAGCTCAGCGAAAATCTCACAGGAATTCGTGCCTTCTGAAAACATGGTTTTGGTTCAAGCTGGTGGTTATCATGTAGACACACCTTCAAACTATTATTACTCTCAGAACAATGTGTCATGTGTGTCAGCTGGCTGTGGATGTGGAGATCTTGGAATCAGTGAACTTGGCTGCATTGATGGCTCAGGTGGTTGTGGTGGGTGTGGTGGATGTGGCGGTTGTGGTGGGTGTGGGGGCTGTGGAGGCTGTGGTGGTGGTTGTGGTGGTGGCTGTGGAGGATGTGGGGGGTGAACAGTGTAAAACATGCTTATCACTTACAATCAGAACATCACATAACTTATGTCAACACATATGTACACACACATACACACTTTCACGTATATAGAAGTATATACACAATATGGTGTGAAGAGCATTATGTTATTTACATTTTCCTATATGTATGTCTTGGTGAATGTATGCGTGATCTAGGCACCTCATACCTCTATGAATGGATTTATGTTTACATACGCACAACACATAACACATACACACACACACACACACACACACATGAGGAAGAATGAGAGCAAAAGATACTATGTTTATAAATACATAGATGTATGAATGATTGATTTAGTTAACAATGAAGTTTGTAAATTGCCAATAACAACATATTTTCAAAATTCCACTTAAGATTTATTCTGAGATCATGCAATCCTGAAATGCTTATATTTTATTAGTTTACCTTTTACTGTCTTCTAGGTATTTAATTCCAAATAGCAGTAAAGTCTCTGCAATGTCTTTTCTTTTTACTGTAGTGATTCTACCTAAGAAATGAATATAAAGAAACCATCCAACGGTTCTGCATTAATACTTGTGACATTCACTCTAAAGTGCAATTATGATAATTAGCATTAACGAGCATGAAGGTTAAAAATAGAATTATTTTTGCTAAAGTTTTTCATGTTTGCTCACTGAGTCATTAAGGAAATGATATATTTGATTGTTAAATTGTTGTTGTTGTTAAGGTTCATTTCAGCTCTGCATGAGCAAACCTAATGATTAAAGGCATTCCAACTATGACGTCCTGTCTCTTATACATACTGCATTGCATACTATGTATCCTTCTCTATGTAAAGCTGAGATAAGATGTGATTCAAGAAAGATTTGGCTGCTATTTCTAAAAAGTCAAGCAGCATTGTAGAGGCTCATTTACTTGTTAGGTCGTTGTTGTTGTTGCTGTTGTCGTCATCACCACTATTGTAGTGACCACTGGCCTTATATGTCTTTTCCTTTCAAATATTAAAATATGTATCAATGTTTCTAATTAGATATTAGTGTAAGCAGACAAAAACAGGTATTATTTGATGTTTTATTGGGAATAACTTACTCAGTCATATAGGATGTCACAGGATCTATTATGCTATTATTTTTACATAAGAACATCATATTGCATTTGGAGTTACAGAAGGTCTTGATGGCCTTTGTAGTTATGTGCCTTGTGAGAATGGGTTAGCTTTAAATTGTTATTAAGACACTTTTTGTCCCACCTTTGAAGTCTGCAATTCTCATCCAAACAGATGATAGTTCCTCACTTATGCCTTATTCTTCCCAAAGCTTAAAACTAAGGTTGTTCATGGGGCCTATCTGTAAGTGACTTTGGTTGAAAATTGGATTCTTTTTCTTCTTCTTTATAGTTTAGTCTCTTTTGAAATAAGAATCTTTGGTGAAATTCATGGTTGCATAGCTCTTAAGTGTTTAAGTGGACGTGGAGAAAAGATTATATGTAGGTAATGTAGGTGCATTCATTTCTGGTAATTTTTAACTACACTCATAAACCTTTCTCATTCAACAAAAAGATAGGATTTAATCTATTTATTTGAAATGTCAAAATATTTTTCTGTTTGTCCGAGACAGCTTCCTCCTTTTTGACTGAATAATTAACAACCAACTCATATCTGCTTCTGGCTGAGGCATCCATGGATGGTCTGTTGTTTGTTCTTTTTGTATTAAAAGTGTACAAAATAAGGGCTTTGTTCACCACCTTTGCAGTCATCTTGCCCTCCATGACAGTGAAACTGAAGCAGCCAGTGTCCAGTTTGAACAGTTGTTGGTAAATAGCTGCAGGAAAAACATGGCTGAGGAGGGAACCTTGATTTATATACTTTGGAGTGAGCTGGCAGAATCGTTAGCTGATTAGATGAAATGCTTAGGGGCATTTCTTCCATCTCCTTACATTCTTAGTTCAAATGAGGTCTGATTTGCCTTTCATCCTTTTTGTGGGTTTGATTAAATAAGTACTAGAATTGATTACATGACTTGCCCTCTCCTCTGAAATGACCGGCCTTGTCCCATAATTAGAAAGAATTATTATTATTATTATTATTATTATTATTATTATTTTAATGTGGCAAAATGGCAGAGTTGTTATACTTTAACAGCATTTCATCCATCTTTACATTCTGAGTTTAAATTCCACTGGGGTCAACTTTACCTTTCATCCTTTCAGAATCAATAGCACTAGAGTCGATGTATTCAACTTACCCCATCCCCTAAAATTGCTGACTTTGTACCAAAATTTGAAACCATTATTATTATCATCATCATCATTATCATTACACTAGTGCATACTAATTTAGTTAGTAAGTCTTTTTGTCTTAATGTTTGCTGACAACTAAGTCTCCTTAAGTCTCAAGAATCTTCCTTAGGTTTCTTGCAGAATATAGGATTATTATTATTATTATTATTATTATTACTATTATTATTCTTTTTTTTTATTAAAGAATAGCAGATTCAATAGTGTTGAATAAAATGCCTTGCAGTATTAGTTTATATCCTTTCACATTGTAACTTCATCCCTCTAGTATTAATAAAATGTGTACCAGTAATAATCTGAGACACTATTCAATCAAGTATTGATATATATGTTAACACACATTATAAACCATACAAATAGCCTAACAGATCCACAATCCTTCATATATATATATATTCTGAAATATATTTATAAATATATAAAATATATGCATAAATATTTATACATATAAATATATGCATAAATATTTATATTTATAAATATATATATAAATATTTATATATATAAATATATCTATAAATATTTATATATATAAAAATATCTATAAATATTTATATATATAAGTATTTATATAAATAGATATATAAATATGTAAATGTATAGAAATATATTCATATATATATATATATATATATATATATATACGTATTCTGAAATATATTTACAGATGTAAGCATATTCATATTTACAGGTTATTTATACATCATATCTGTTATTAAGAATTTCATGGTTCCTTCTCAAATTACACACACATTTCAGGAGTAATTAGTAGTCAGGTTGTCTGTGAGAGATTTTATTCTTTTAAACGTTCTTGTTTTCACTGTTCCTAAGGTGTTAGAGTTCTTGAATTTATGCTTTATACAATTTAATCTCTCTCTCTCTCTCTCTCTCCTCCTGTTCCCCTTAATTGTTGTTCCTCTCTATTCCACATAACATAACCTGGCAGGTTCTTCATATTACCTTTGGTATCACCACATCAAGCAAATCTACAACATTTTGTCCATGGCATGATTATCATTATGGCATTTCAGAGAAAGGCAACATTTTCTTTGGTGAAGTAGTTATCACATCTGCTTAACATGCAGAAGGTCGCGAGTTCGAAACTCGCTGGAACCTATGTATTTTTCTGTGCAGGTAGCATGTAAAAGACATCATTTGAACACGGCCGTTGTCAGTACTGCCGGACTGGCCCTCATGCCAGTGGCACGTAAAAAGCACCCACTACACTCTTGGAGTGATTGGCGTTAGGAAGGGCATCCAGCTGTAGAAACTCTGCCTGATCAGATTGGAGTCTGGGTAGCCATCTGGTTCACCAGTCCTCAGTTAAATCGTCCAACCCATGCTAGCATGGAAAGCGGACGTTAAATGATGATGATGATGATGATGATGATGGAGAGCTTCATGTGCTTTATAAGTTCAAGTGTAAATGTCCAGCTGCCTTGTTGTTGTTGTCATTGTTGTTATTTAGCCCTAGGACAGCTGTGATCAAATATAACAATGACCAAACACATTCCATAGTGACCATACAGTATATATAATAAGTACAGCATTTAGAGTCTCCTGGTGTTTGTTGGATTGTCTTCTTGTGCTGTTTGCTGTTCAGGTGTTCACTTGCATGTGGTACCTGGTTTTCATTCTTGGTTTTAACCATTCCATTTCACTGACATTACTCATAATCTTGTAAGTAGTATATCCTCTGAAGCTTTCTACCTGCTATGGAAATCAATATTCTATGTAATTATCCTAATACAGAAGGATGAAAGACACAGTCAACCTTGAACTCAACATGTACAAAGCTGGTATAAATATTATAAGGTCTTTTGTCCCACACTTCAATGCTTCTGCCAATTTGCTACTACTACTATTACTAATAATAATAAGAAGAAGTACTGCCCACATCCTTAGAAAAACCCTATCCATTTAAATGTCTGTGTTGTATTACATGAAGGTATTTCACTACTTCCCCTCCCCAAGCTTTCAGTCATATTGCAACATCGCTTATCCTTCACTCGCCCCAGGACGCTGGGTGTGTCTTGGCAAGTGACTTTAACAAAGATGCAGATTAAAAGTTAAAATAATTATAATAATAATAATAATAATAATGATAATAATGGTGATGATGAGGATATTCATAACTTATGTAGAAGGCCGCAAATTTGTAATAGGGATGGCAGAATAAGGTCGTTGAATCAACTCTAGTATAAAACTAGAACAGCAAATATGAGCCAACAAAGGGAAACTCTACAGGGTTACATGACCTGCTTGAAACAGCAGCCAAACCACCCTTAAATCACATCTTCCTACTGTCTCATAAGCAGGAAGTACACACTATTTAATGTAGACTGGGACACGTTGAGAATTGAAAAACAAAATAGTTATAGCTGGAATGATTCCATTTGGATTTGCTCAATCATGCAGACCTGTTGACAACAACAACAACAAAACTAGCACTAATTACAATAGAAATAATTGTTTCTAACATTTGTCAACTATTTCAGATATCATAATAGTAATTACAACTATTTCTGGCAAAGACTCAGATTTTTAAATGGTATTTTTACATATTGGAAAATTGGTAAATGTCTTCACCTTCAATGAATTTTAGCATGCAATATTTCCTAATTAGATACGAAACTAAAAACTAAATTACCTTTCCCATGGGTACATTACTATGACTTCAATAGGGAAACAAACCCTTGGCCTTTACCTATTCAGTGCTTCATCAGTTGTTGAGGTAACATAGCAAGTACAGTTATACAGTACAGTAATTTTTTTGTAAGAGTGGCTGTGTGGTAAGTAGCTTGCTTACCAACAACATGGTTCCGGGTTCGGTCCCACTGCATGGCATCTTGGGCAAGTGTCTTCTACTATAGCCTTGGGCCCACCAAAGCCTTGTGAGTGGATTTGGTAGATGGAAACTGAAAGAAGCCCATCGTATATATGTATATATATATATATATATATATATATATATATATATATATATGTATGTGTGTATGCGTTTGTGTGTCTGTGTTTGTCCCCCCCAACATCACTTGACAACCGATGCTGGTGTGTTTATGTCCCCGTAACTTAACGGTTAAGCAAAAGAGACCGATAGAATAAGTACTAGGCTTCCAAAGAATAAGTCCAGGGATCGAGTTGCCCAACTAAAGGTGGTGCTCCAGCATGGCCACAGTCAAAAGACTGAAACAAGTAAAAGAGTAATATTATCAGATGTGATTTTAAATTCTGAACCCTGTGTAGCAGAAGTCTTGAACTAAGGAGCAATACGTTAGTCTATAATTGATATTTAGTGTCATTGCTTTAAGACTTTCAAACAAATACACTTTTAGCAAGAAAATATTTGAGAAAAATATTTAAATTTAGAGATATTAGTCATAAGGCAGATGTATGTATGCATGTATTGCTGCTGCTGCTGCTGGACTCTCCTTCATCACTTTGATAAATGATGGTTCAGTGTGACACAGCATCAACGTTCTTCAATGTTTGTCCAATCTTTGAACTTATGAAGGACATGTGATGGTGTTGGTGCTGGTGTCTCGATTTGCTGAACAACCAGCACAATGACTATTATTATAGTGGGCAAGGTTTGTGCAGAGTCAGTCCCACTCTCTCGTCTTCCAAACTTGCATTTGTCTGGTACAAGTGTCACAAACCCAGTAGTTGTTGGGGTGCAGGATCTGTATTGAGTTACCTTCTCTTAGACAAGCAGCGAAAGAGCTGAAGAGCTTCTTCTTCCCTAGATTTGTTGGGTGTCTGTGATTGACCTTCTTATAGAAACAATTCCATGACCACTGGGACCCCGAGAGGGGCTACTACTTGTGGTCACAATAGACCTAGGCACAATAATGGCTAAAACACGGTTCCATATTCCTCAAAACCCTAGACCTGAACCAGGTCTTCACTACTGGATGCAGTTTAAAGATATACACAGGACACACTGTATGTATATATGTATAGATAGAGAGAGAGAGAGGCGTTTTATAGTAAAACACGTTTCTATTTTTTTTTAAGTTAAGGTTGGTTTGGAACTCTGGTGATTAATATAATACAGATCATTTGGTATTAATGAGATTTTTTTTAGCAACTCTTTTTAAAAAGAAACTTCTTGAGAACAACCTACAAATTCAAAATAATAATATTGACTAATTTTTGTCACTTATTCTGGAATATTAATAGCTCTAATTTTCATATAGTTTATCTGAGACAATGAATGGGGAAATCTTATAACTTTAAAGCACTACAATAAATGCAGATGAAACTGACATTGCAGGGGTTCATGCTGACTGATTTATTAGGACCTAAAATTAGATATTACAAGTTGAGCTGGTAAAGATTTTATAGAAGAAATATTGAGCAACATACATTGTTAAACTAATGATAAAAATATTTCTTGGTATTTAAATACTTAACAGACGTTTTAGTAAATGTAAACTAAGAATGAATGGAAACACATTAAATACTGTTTTAACAACTCATTATAACAATAATTTGATAATTCTATTTGCTAAAGATGAGAGCCAATATAAATCTAATTATACATCTAATTATTTTCTTGAAAATTTAATTCATATTTCACATATTCACTTATATATATGTACACACACACACACACACACATACGTACATACATACATACATACATACACACACATATATGCATATTTAAATGTGTGTTGTGTGTATTACATCAACTCATACTTACATGTATATTATTGTGTTTTTCCATCTACATACATATATGTATCACACCAACAAATATATTATTATGTGCGAAATAACCTTTAAAATTTCATGGCTGAAAACTAAACCTACAGTTGACGATTTGTTGATAACGAGCCCCTTTGGTATATTTGAAAGAGGGTTTCAAATTTAATGTTCTTCCAATATTTTTGTTATTAGTTGGTTGTTTTTGATTTAATAACCTCTCTTGGTAACTAATTCCAGTTTTCATGTATTTTATTCAAAATTTGTTTGCTGCTTTGTAAGCTGGTTGCATTGCTTCTACAATAACTTATGTAAACAACCTCTTAAGACTGATGGAATTCTAAGATTCCGTGTTTGTTGAGGTTGGTTTGCCTGTTATCATTTTATAGTCATTTATCTTCTGTCTGTGAAAAACTGAAAGCAACAAGCGCCTTAAGTCTGGCCTCATTTGGCAGATGTAAATTAATTGTGTGAATATGCATTACATTTACATGTGTGCTATATTTATAATATTTACACATTATGTTAACATGTATGTATATGATCTGTCTCTACTCATATATTTCCCTCTGTGTATGTACTACATGCACCACATCTACATTAACCTTAATGTGTGTACATTAACCTTGATACATCAACAAATTTAATCATCTACAATAGCATTAATCATGTGTTTACTGTATATATATATATATATATATATATATATATATATATATATACTTCTATATATATATGCAGTCGGTAATGGGTATGAAAACAACATTTTGGTTCTAAGAGTCAAAAAAGAAAATTATATAAGAATCCTCTAATATCATATTAGCATATAAAAAATAAATTCCAATATATTTCCCAAATTTGAAGCTAATTCTCTTGAAATTCTATCTCACTTTTTTGTAAAGCTTCATAAATTCTATTTTATTTTATTTTATTTTTGTAGAAATTACTTATTTTGCTTTAAATATTTTCAAAAGAAATTTCATACATTTGAATTTATTTGTTTTTATTTTGTTTACTTTTTTTCTGTCATTCAGTTGATTAAAAATTTAAAATATCAGAATATTCATAACAAAGGATTCTATAATTTTCTTCTACATTTTTTTAAAGCTTGTTTTTTTTATTTTTCAAATTTTATTGCTATCAATATGGTGAGTTTACTTTGAAATTAGGTGAAAGTAAATTTTATATTTACAAAGTAAAAAGATAAACTTCACTAAGATAAAATTTTTGGCATTGGTTATCTCAGAGTTTCCGCAAGAAATGTATCTGTACCAATTGTTGTTGATTAAATAATTTTTTTTTTTTTTCTTTCACAAGTCAAACTATTACGCTTCATTGAAAAATTATCTACATGAGCAGGTGATGATATGCAACAGCATGAAATGACATGCAGTGACATGCAATAATTATGCCACAATGTTTCAACATTTTGTGAGATTTAAAAACTGAAATATAACAAGTATCTACAAGCAGTCGATGAATAAAGGCACATTTGGAAACTAAATGAGAAGGAACAAGACTATTTATCCAAAATTACAAATATATCCCAAGTTGTTTATTGTGCACTGCTGTAATTAGGTATGCAGCACTGTACACCGTGATATATATATATATATATAAAACACAGTACAAAGCATATCTATATTAACATATATGATTATAATTATTATAACCCTGGAAAAACTCTTTGGCAATATATATTGAATTGTATTATAGCTGCAACATGCAAAAGCAATCAATACATTTTCCCACCTCTCAGGCTGGATATTAAGTTGGAATTCTGTTCCGGGAAATTTCACGGAGATTTAGCAAAGAATTTGAGTTAAAAATGATAAATATCAGGTTCTATGGCAGTTTTCAGTGGATGTTCATCATATTTAATTTGATATTGAAATTCTGAAATTCATGTATTTCAAACACAAGCTGAGAATAAATTATGCAACTGAATTAAATTAAAAGTTACTTTCATTTTAAAAAGAAACGATATACAAAGAATAACCTGGAAAAAAAAAATAAAAATCACTTCTTAAAATCAAAAATATACTACATAAAATAATACCTAAGCTTTTGCAATATTTACTGCTGAAAAAAA
>NC_068984.1:16574292-16584064 GCF_001194135.2 Octopus bimaculoides
TTTTTTGTGTGTTCTCTTGTAAAGAACATTCCCAAATTCCTAAGCATCTTATTTTGATGCTTTCAAAAACGATGGAGAGATTTAAAAGTAATTCTGATAATAATAACTGCATTCACTGCATACTGTCCAAATTTATATTGTTGAATTGTTTGATAGTATCTTAACACTCTGACACTCTCATGCATATTCTACTTTGGTATGAACCATTTGTATGCAGCCGTTTGGACGCTGACGAGCTGGCACGACTGACTGCACATTCAGCCTGTTTCAGTGACTGTTCATTTTGGAGTCGGGAGTAAACACATCCCACACACTTGCATGTACACAAAATGCCTGTACATGCAATGCTTGTACACATACGTGTGTGCATGCACAAGGGCAGAAAAGTAAATATGAATGTAAATAAGGTGGTAAGCTAGCAGAAACGTTAGCACGCCGGGCGAAATGCTTAGTAATATTTTGTCTGCCGCTACGTTCTGAGTTCAAATTCTGTTGAGGTTGACTTTGCCTTTCAGCCTTTCAGAGTTGATAAATTAAGTACCAGTTACACACTGGGGTCGATGTAATCGACTTAATCCCTTTGTCTGTCCTTGTTTGTCCCCTCTATGTTTAGCCCCTTGTGGGCAATAAAGAAATAAGTAAGGCAGCAAGCTGGCAGAAACGTTAGCACGCCAGACGAAATGCTTTGCGGTATTTCATCTGCCGCTACGTTCTGAGTTCAAATTCCGCCGAAGTTGACTTTGCCTTTCATACTTTCGGGATCGATAAATTAAGTACCAGTTACACACTGGGGTCGATGTAATCGACTTAATCCCTTTGTCTGTCCTTGTTTGTCCCCTCTATGTTTAACCCCTTGTGGGCAATAAAGAAATAAGAAATGTAAATGCAGAAAGATTGAAAGAAAGAGAGATTATTAAAATAAGCGCAGGAGTGGCTGTATTGTAAACAGCTTGCTTACCAACCACATGGTTCTGTGTTCAGTCCCACTGTGTGGCACCTTGGGCAAGTATCTTGTACCATAGCCTCAGGCTGACCAAAGCCTTGTGAGTGGATTTGGTAGCCGGAAACTGAAAGAAGCCTGTCATATGTGTGTGTGTTTGTGTGTTTGTCCCCCTAACATCATTTGACAACCGATGCTAGTGTGCTTACATCCCCGTAACTTAATAGTTCAGGAAAAAGAAACTGATAGAATAAGTACTAGGCTTACAAAGAATAAGTCTTGGGGTCGATTTGCTAGACTAAAAAAAAAAGGCAGTGCTCTAGCATGGCCGCAGTCAAATGACTGAAACAAGTAAAAGAATAAAAGGAAAACTTTTGCACAAGGCCAGCAACTCTGGAGGAGGGGGTAAGTCGATTACATCGACAGGTGCTTATTTTATCAACCCCAAAAGGATAAAAGGCAAAGTCAACCTAAGTGGAATTTGAACCTTCTCTCATCATATTGCTGTCTGTCATATTGCTCCAGCATGGCCACAGTCAAATGACTGAAACAAGTAAAAGAGTAAAAAAACCAGTTTCATCTATAAAATAATAAAAAGAAATTAATACTCATCACAGTCAATATAACAGCCATTTCTAAGAGGTCTTCTAGCAAACTACCTTGGCATCAGATGACAGCATTTATGTTAGAGACCATAATGGACATGTTGTGCAGCATCAAGATGGCTTCTCAGTTGTAGATGGAAGTTATGGCTATTATACAAAGAATGAAGAAGGATTAAGTTTCTCAAAGCTCTGTGTTGCAAGGGATTTAATCATTTACAGCACCAGTCCCAGAAAATTGGGCAACAACTTAATAACCTACCACTCAGGTGAATACATCTGATAGACTTTGTATTCTTCAGGAAATTGGATAGCCAAGTGGTTGTGAATGGTAGATTTTTCTCAGTTGCTAGATGGGCTCAAAGAAACAAGAGAGATTGGAGAAGAAAAGCATGGAAGCTGATAGGTGCTTCTGCTACACTTAAGAACAAGGCAATATAGAGGAGGTGGAGGTGGAGAATTATGAAATAGAGAACAACTGGGGGTTTATATAAGACAATCTATTGTCAACTACAGAATAAACAGCTGGAGCAAGGTTCCAGTCAGGATAAGAGATAGGCGTAGAAAGAGAAATAGAAAGGGAGAGAGAGGGGATGAAAGAGAGAGAGAGCAAGAAGAGAAGCCAGATGCCAAGTTTTATTGAGCAAAAGAAGAAGCCACTTTCAAGAGATTTGACGATATTCTACACTGTAAGAATGAGAGGTGTGAAGAGATGTTCTGAATGACAAAGCAATGTATCAGTTGAATCAAGACATGGTGAAGAGTGTGAACGTAATCTCCTCATTTATACTGAGAAGAAAGAGACAAGAAATATTATGAAGAGTACTTGTTGAACTCAGAGAATGTGTGGGGAAAAAAAAGGACCATCCTAAGTAGTCTCAAAAGTCCTAAGTAGTCCCAGCAGTTGAGGTTGACCACTATGCAGTTGAAAGAGCCGTTGAAGATATGAATGTAAGGAGAGCAGCAGTTTATCAAAAATAGTTGTTTGGCAAAGTGAGGCAGACCAGTCCATGAAATAGTGCTGAGAGATGTTATCCCCAACAAATAACATAGTGACAACCTCACCAACAGATACAAAAACAGAGGAAATGTTTTTGAAAGGAACAAATACAGAGATATAAATAGATGCCCAAATATGAAAATGGTAGAAAGTTATAATATAAGCTAAGTAGATTGGGAATTAACTGAGATGCTGTTTGAGTTTCTGCCAGAACAAAGAACCACCAATGCCCATTTTTTATGTTGACATCAATAGAAGTGCTTCGCTAATAGCAAACTACTTTATCTTGTATTTATTCATCTCGAGAAAGCCCTTTCACAGGATACCAAGCTTTTTGGTCTGATAGTCACAAGGAAAACTGGGCATCAATAAATAGTTTGTGCAAACCATGTGCAGGAAAATTGTCAGCAATGAGTTTAGTGAAGAATTTGGATCTATTTCAAGACGGGGGCACCAGTTTTCATTTATGTTTTATGTAGTGTTTTTGGTACCGAAAGACTTTCAAACTTCGTATACTTATCTATTTTGTGTTATAGAACAGAAAAAAATTTTTGTATTCGAATTTATTTCATGTAAAAAATTGTCTTATTTCGATAATTTCTACTAATCACTGACGTCTATTCAGTTGAAAACAGTTAGCGCTGTAACGGTGTATATCGTATTAATCCCCTAACCCTAACCCTAACTCTAGAATCCGAACTCTAAAATTGTTACACACATAGATACGCACAGCGTAATTTATTATATAAACAATATATGCGTATAAATTACGATTAAACCAGATGAAATATGTCACAGGGAATAACATTTTTATGACCGCCCAGCAGTAACTCTATTCAGCTGAATAGACGTCAGTGATTGGTTGAAATTACAGAAATACGACAATTTTAACATGGAATAACTTGCGATGTACGTTTTTTTGTTAAGAAGACTAAGAGTAAAAGATGTTTTATATGACACATTCTACCAGTGTCCCAAGTTTCAAAGTGTTTCGTTAAGAAAATACTGGTGCCCCCGTTTTGAAATAGATCCAAGAATTTAGGTAGATGTCTATCAGTGCTCAGTGCTAAGTCCTCGTTTGTTTATTCTAGTTCTGTCAATGACAGGAGAGTTTGAGGTTGGCTATTCATTGGAATATCTGAATGCCAACAACATAGTTCTCATAGCCAAAAATGTTAAAAATTAAAAGAAAGGTTTCAAACATGGAAGCAGAATCTAGAATCTTGAGGATTAAAGATTGGCCTATCAAATATATTTTAGTTAAAAGGAATTAACTATCATCTGGGAAATGGTCATACTTGATATGGAGAAAAGAAATAAATAGAGACTATATACTGAGCACAGAATGAAAATATAGGTATACAAAAAGTCTAAGAGATTCCAGGCAGGTTGACAAAGAACTCCAGATGTACGAGGTAGTATTAAAAAGTTCCTGGACAAGTTATGTGAAAATAAAAAAGAACTTATCTACTTAAGTTTTATCATCATCTACTTTGAAATAGTCACCTAGTGAAGCAATACACCAGTCCCAGGTTCCTGCCATTTTTGAAATCCGACCTGGAAGTTGTTTACTGTAAGCAAGTCAAGGACGTTCTGCAGTTCACTCTGGACCTCAACAACAGTGTTAAAATGACGGCCTTTGAACTGCAATTTCATGTTGGGGAAGAGGTGAATGTCTGCAGATGCTAAATTCGGTGAATAGGGTGGGTGCAGAAGCAATACCATGTTGTTTTTGGTGAGAAACTCATGAGTGAGGAGAGCTTGGTAACAGGGTGCATTGTTGTCATGAAGAATCCAATTCTTCACACTCCACAAATTCGGTTGCTTTCCCCAAATGTCCTCTCTCAAACACTTCAAAACATTATAGTAGAACTCTCAGTTGATGGCGTGGCCCTGAGAGATGCTGAAAAAAAACAATAAGCATTCTCTTGAGTGAGCTACATACCTTTTGAAGCGCTCATGCCACCTGAAACATTGCATACAACCCATTGCCTCATTGCCATAATTTTGCCAAAACATGCTCAGTGTCTCTGTAGCAGACTGCTTAAGTTTAACACCTTAACACCAAATTTCATATTGGCTCTTTGTTTCAACTTCCTGTCTATGACAAAAATCAGACTACAGCATACACATGATCACAAAAACACAAATTTCACAATTTGCGAGGTAAACACAATAATGTCACTCGGCACTCTGCCTCATGAAGGCCACTGCTAGTTCTCATTGTACACACAACCATGTGCTGCCATCTACTGGCACACTACAGAACCAGTCCAGGAACTTTTTGATACTACCTCATAACAGTAAAATCCTGAATCTAAGTAAACTGATAAGAGTTTGCATTTGCAACAATGTAAACCCTTGTTTCATCATTTAATTTCTCCATGAGTCGAGTGGGAAAATTTAACGTTTTAGACTAAAATCCATTCTCCATCAAAGGACATTAGGCCAAAACATCATCTCAACTCCTGACTGTGACTACACTCATTGACATCTACAAACTGTCTTGGATTATACAAATACACAGAAAAAGTTATTAGTAAGATCACCAATGAAATGGGAAATTTTCTTTTGCTTAACAGTTAACAGTTTGTTGCCTTGGTTATCAAACTGTGAGTGGAAGTGTTACAAAGATATTATGGCCATTTTTAGGTATAAATGGGAAAATTCAGGTAACTGTCACAGCTATTGGCAAAAAAAGGGTTTCTTTCTCAGAATGAAGGTCAAACCGTGTGCAATTGTGCATGGTGGTAAGACTTAGGCACTGAAGACAAAGGGTTGGAAATAAAAGAGACAAGTACACTGCAACCGATGTGCAATGCTAACATACATGAATAAAGAGCACAGACAAACTGAAACAAAAACCAAAAATGAGTATTAGAGAAATCAGTAGTAGTGTGTGGGATACAAAAGTGTACTGGTGTGAAAGTGATATGTATGAAAGATGACAGATGAAAAAGTGTCAAGTGATGCAAATGGAAGGCACATACAAAAGAGAAAGCACCAAGGAATACACAAAAAAGTGATGAAAGTAGATCTCAGGATCCTGAACTTCACAAAGTAGGAGACAAGTGACTACAAGTGGTGATATGCTATGCTTGAAACAGGCCAGCCAACCTTTGCTGGCATGGCTAAAAACTAATGTAAAACAATGAGGATGATTTGTGCATATAGAAGTCTCTTAAAATAAAAGTTGTAATAATAAATAAGTTACATAAGAACCACCAGTCTCTGCAACTGTGCAGAAGTTCATGAGCACTGCCCTAACCTCTTTGAGTGAATTCATTAAAAATGATATTGCAGTAAACTGTTTGGGAGGGATACTTAAGAATATTGTAATCATTTTGGAATTGGATTTTCTAAGTAGACTTCAAGTTTTGATTATTTTGATAAAGTGGCTTCAAAACACGTCTGATGCTATTCAATCCATTGAATAGTCTTTTGTCAAAAATATTTCATTTGATTGAAAAACATGGGTAGCAAACACTGGTCTAATTATTTGATCCCATTTCAATGGATTGGAGCAATTAAAATTGGTACAAAAAGGATGAGGATTTTAAACTGTAATATCTATGTATATATATTACAAACAATTGCAGCATGGAAGGTGTTTATAAGCCAGTTAAGAAACACACAAAAACCGTTAGATTCACTTCAACATTCAAATTTAATTTGCCAAAATATTTTCTTCGCTTTGAGACTGCGACCTGTTCACTGACAAAATTCCATGATGCAGTACGGAATTTTGTCAGTGAACAGGTCGCGGTCTCAAAGCAACAAAAATATTTTGGCAAATTGAATTTAAATGTTGAAGTGAATCTAACGATATTTGTGTGTTTCTTAAATGGCTCATAAACACCTTCCATGCTGCAATTGTTTTCGTTCCAGCACACGATCTCAGATCAGGTCGCTTACTATGCAAGTACATCTCCGTAATATACATTACAGAAGTACAGTAATCCCTCGACTATCGCAGGTGTTACATTCCAAAATGCCTCATGGTAGGTGAAAATCTACAAAGCAAAAACAGTACTGTACTGCATATTTTTTTATTATTTTTATAATTCGTATATATTTATTTTATTATAAATGCAAAACACCACCACAGAGGAATCAACGTAAGCTTAAATAATAAACCACAATATGGTGAGGGATTATAGTGAACTGTAAATAATTGACATGTCTTCTTGTCAATCTGATTGCTGAGTCAGGGAAGGATGAAAACAAGTAGTTCCAACCAACTAAAACGAAGCATCCTTTTTCTTTGAAGATATTGTTTACTTCTAATCTTTCTGTAGCATGTCTACATGAATTTGATAGATGGAAACTGTGTGGAAGCCCATTGTATAAATACATGTGTGTGTGTGTGTTTATAACTCTGCCATGCAGTTTGACATCCAGTGATGATTGTTTACATCACTGTAACTTAGCAGTTTGGTGAAAAAGATCATCATCATCATTTAACGTCCGTTTTCCATGCTGGCATGGGTTGGATGGTTTGACTGAGGTCTGGAGAGCCAATGGCTGCACCAAGCTCCAATCTGATCTGGCAATGTTTCTACAGCTGGATGCCCTTCCTAACAGCAACCACTCCGAAAGTGTAGTGGGTGCTTTTTACGTGCCACCGGCACAGGAGCCAGTCAGGCAGCCCTGGCATCGATCACATTCTGATAGTGCTTTTTACGTGCCACCGGCATGGGAGCCAGCCTGGGGGCACTGACATCAGCCACATTCAGATGGTGCTTTATACGTGCCACCAGCATGGAAGCCAGTTGGGGGCATTGACATCGACCACGTTCGAATGGTGCTTTTTATGTGCCACCAGCACGGGAGCCAGTCAGGGGGGCACTGGCAAAAATACCAAATGTAAAACACATAAGTACTGGAGTCAACATGGTCACAGTCCAAAGGCTGAAACAAAAGATAAGAGATAAACGCTACTACTGTAAACTAAAATCCACTTCAGAGCAACACAGAACAATCATGATTTGCTACATTTATGAATAAGAAAACAGAATTTTAAAGTTTTAAAGTTTCATTTTATTGAAAACTGTGGCTTCAGCTTCAGAAATTATGGTCTGTTTCTGTGGCTTAACTGAATACTTAACATTATTAACGTATTCAGAAAGTTGTTTGTCTTGGAGGAAGACGGCGACTAAAGCTTTATATAAAATAATTTTCTTTTCTTTTGCTATAGACAGAAGAGTAAAATGATAACTTGGCCACCAACTCTTTCGATCAGACCACACAGATTTTACCACAGAACTAAAGATGTCAGTGTCATATGTTTGTGTAAGAGTCTCCAGTAAATTGGCTAACCTTGACCAAGGATCAACCATTGTCTTCCAGCAGCTATAGTCCAGTAAATCAAATAGATATTTCAGAACATCGTCGTAATTATCTGAAATCATATCACACAATGTTAACACCAATGGATCAGAAGGAACATACTTTACGAAATTCCTCAAGACTTTGACCTTTTTCTTTTCACATGCATTTGTTTGACAAAGAAAATCATAATAAAATTTATGAGAATTGGGATTTTCAGGATTAGATAAACAATAGTCTTTGAGTAATTTTTTAACAGCTTCAAAGTTTTCATTCACTTCAAGAGCTTGCCTTTCAGCCTTTATAAAAATATCTCTCACAGCAATATTTTCTTTCACTGCAGCTGATGAAAAGCATGAGAGCATTTTACACATATGTGCTTCAAGAGTGAAATTAATGGTTCCAGATTCAATTTCTGCAGCATCAGACTTCATCTTGGACTTTCTAGTATCAAACCACTTAAGATACCAAATAAGACCTTGATAAGCAATAAAAAGTGCCTTATTGTAGGCAGCATTCCTTGACTCAGAAATCATTTGTCTTGAAGAAAGAGCAGCAGATTGTAATTCCTATAAAGGAAAAAGAAGAGACAAATTTATTATTAGTAACAAAAGACAATAAGACATCAGAATTTAGAATAGTAAATTCATATTCAAATGTTTGATATTTCTTTCTAGTCAAAATTTTAATTCATGCATGCATTATACCTGTCTTTAATATTGTTTTAGCAGGCTACAAAATATAATCATCATCATTTACATTTGACGGATATTTATCCTCATTTTGTTTGTTGTTAACACGTTTCGGCTGATATACCCTCCAGCCTTCATCAGGTGTCTTAGGGAAATTTCGAACCTGGGTTCTAATTCCTAAGGTATTTTTCGATGTTGTTATTCATCATCATCATCATCATCGTTTAACGTCCGCTTTCCATGCTAGCATGGGTTGGACGATTTGACTGAAGACTGGTGAACCAGATGGCTACATCAGGCTCCAATCTGATTTGGCAGTGTTTCTACAGCTGGATGCCCTTCCTAACACCAACCACTCCGAGAGTGTAGTGGGTGCTTTTACGTGCAACCGGCACGAAGGCCAGTCAGGCGATACTGGCAACGCTTAAAATGGTGTATTTTACGTGCATTATTATTATAATAATTATTATTATTCAGGTCACTGCCTGGAATCAAACTCGGAATCTTGGGGTTAGTAGCCCGCGCTCTTAACCACTACGCCCTCATCATTTAATGTTCACTTTTGTTATGCTGGCATGGGTTGGACGATTTGATAGGATTCTGGTGAGCCACAAGCTGTGTTATGCTCCAATATCTGCTTTGGTATGGATTCTGTGGCTGGATACCCTTTCTAAAACTAGCCACCACTTTATAATGTGTACTGGGTGCTTTTTTTGATGTCAGTGGCACTAGTAAGGCTTCCAAGTAACTTGCAAGACAGAAAGAGAACAGAGAAAAAAAGAGAAAGCCCCTATTACTAAGTGAATGGGGGGAGGATTTTAGAAGGGAAAGTGGTTTTATGCCAGATAGAAGGACAAGCACAGGTGTAACCTGGTATAACTACATAACTTTGTGAGAAATGCATATTCTTTAATGAAATTTTGCAGTAATATACTCTTGAAAATGTAGATTACAACTCTTACTCTCTTGTACTCTTTCACTTGTTTCAGTCATTTGACTGTGGCCATGCTGGAGCACCGCCTTTAGTCGAGCAAATTGACCCCAGGACTTATTCTTTGTAAGCCTAGTACTTATTCTATCGTTCTCTTTTGTCGAACCGCTAAGTTACGGGGACGTAAACACACCAGCATCGGTTGTCAAGCGATGTTGGGGGACAAATACATACACACAAACACACACACATATATATATATATATATATATATATATA
>NC_068984.1:16584182-16585794 GCF_001194135.2 Octopus bimaculoides
ATATACATATATGCAACGAGCTTCTTTCAGTTTCCATCTACCAAATCCACTCACAAGGCTTTGGTCGGCCCAAGGCTATAGTTGAAGACACTTGCCCAAGGTGCCACGCAGTGGGACTGAACCCGGAACCATGTGGTTAGTAAGCAAGCTACTTACCACACAGCCACTCCTGCGCCTATTAAAAGCCTTAGAGTGCTTTTAGTAAATTAGAAGAGGTACACCAAGGGAAGATGAAAGAGGCTAAATCAGCTTATGCTGATAAATTTAGGAAAAAATTGAGGGGTAAGGCTGAATCCTTTTTCATACACCCAACCCTGACTGTCAAAAAATTTCCATAATTTAAGTGTCTTTTATCTTCTATTTGTTTCAGTCATTGGACTGTGGCCATGCTGGGGTAGTGTCTTGAAGGTTTTAGTCAAACAAATTGATCTCTATACTTATTTTCCATTTTTTTTTTTAAGCCTGGTTCTTATTCTTTTAGTTTCTTTTGCCAAACTGCTAAGTTACAGGGCTTTAAACAAACGAACACCTGTTGGCAAGCAGTAGTGGGAAACATACACACATTTGCACAGACATAGATAGATGACAAGCTTCTTTCAGTTTCCATCTACCAAATCCACTCACAAGGCTTTGGCTGGCCCAGGGCTACAGTAGAAGACACTTGCCCAAGGTGCCATACAGTGGGACTGAACCTGAAACCATGAGAAGTAAGCTTCTTACCACATAGCCATCCCTGTGCATGAACTTATGTAATGGCAACCTTTAGATTGCCAATCAGGTGTAACCTATACTCTTAAAAGTCTACCTCTGCAAAATTTCTTTTAAAATATGCACTTTTCAGAGAAATTAAAGGGGAATAAAGTTGAATGGAGGGTGCACCTATCTATAATTAGGTCTTTGACATTACAACAAATGATTAAACTGGATAGGTTTTCAATGTATAATCCTTAAATCCATTAGACAATAATGATTTTTTTCTTACTTCTCCCTTGATAACCCAAGGTAAGAGCAATTTTAAATTTGTGAAACTTTAGTTAATTTTCAAATAGATACATTTATGTCCAGAGTGGGATACAAACTTCAAAAAGGTTAATGTTTACAATATTACCCAGAAACGAAAACAAACAAAAATTGTGCAATGGGTGTAAAAAAAACTCAAACAAAAAATAATTTATGAATTTCTTTCTCTTTGAAAGTCCTCTCCCCACCCTATCGGAAAAGATTTTCCTCACAAATCTCTTTATAACCATAATGTATGCCGTGTGAAAGGTATTTATATAAAATTTTATTAAAAGACATCAATTTCCCTCAAAGTTATGAAGGAAAAGCTCAGATTTTGTGAATTTTCCGAAAGTCCTCTCCTCACCCCTCGGAAAAGATTTTCCCCACATATTTCTCAATAATCGTAATCTATGCGGTTTGAAAGGTATTTATATAAAATTTCTCTACCAAATTTGGTCCAAATGGACTATATGTAATCTGAACCTTTCCCCCCTTATTATTTTTTTTTGTTTTACGGAATCCCACGTTTTAGGCTATGGAGATTCCGACTCTGAAAAAAAATTTTCAAAAATCTCAATTTCAAAATTTCGACCCCCCTCCCCCCGGTTTT
>NC_068984.1:16585825-16593680 GCF_001194135.2 Octopus bimaculoides
TGAATTTTCCGAAAGTCCTCTCCTCACCCCTCGGAAAAGATTTTCCCCACATATTTCTCAATAATCGTAATCTATGCGGTTTGAAAGGTATTTATATAAAATTTTATTAAAAGACATCAATTTCCCTCAAAGTTATGAAGGAAAAGCTCAGATTTTGTGAATTTTCCGAAAGTCCTCTCCCCACACCCAAACCCCCGGTTAGTTTGCGCGCATTTTTGTTTTCATATTCGCTTCATACACATTCATACACGTTGCACTATTTTGTTTTGTTTTTGTGTGTGTGTTTTCGTTTCCGGGTAATATTGTAAACATTAACCAAAAATTGTGGCTGTGTGTTAAGTAGCTTGCTTACCAACCACACGGTTCCGGGTTCAGTCCCACTGCATAGCACCTTGGACAAGCGTCTTCAACTATAGCCTCGGGCCGACCAAAGCTTTGCGAGTGGATTTGGTAGACGGAACTGAAAGAAGCCCGTCGTATATATATGTGTGTGTGTGTGTTTTGTCCCCCCTCCCCCACCATTGCTTGACAACCAATATTGGTATGTTCACGTCCCCGTAATCTCAACGGTTCGGCAAAAGAAGCCGATAGAATAAGTACTAGGTTTACAAAGAATTGAGGTCGATTTGTTCGACTAAAGGCGGTGTTCCAGCATGGCCGCAGTCAAATGAATGAAAAGAATAAAAGAATACCAAAGAGTTTGTATTGTAACCATGATATTAGTAGGGGTGGGGCAGGAATCATGATACGACGAGTTCAACAGTTGAAAACTTTCAGGTAGTATAATTTTGGAGAATCGTAGTAAGATAAATTCCACTGCTTGTTATTGCGAAAAGATTGAGGAAACAAATTAATTATGGAATGCGTTGGAAATGGGTAAAAGAATGTTTTAAATAGATTCATCTTAAAAATAGAATTTTTAAAATGAATTTCATGAACCAGTCATCATGAGATGATACTAATAAGAAAAATACAGAATTTAATTGATAAGAACGAGGGTAGAATTTTGAAATAGCTGTCCATCGAAGTCCCATACATCATGAAATAGGGAAGATATAGATATATATATATAAATTATAGGTCCAGATGGAGTAGATTACATATACTCTGGACCAAATTATATATTATACATACGTATGTAATCCTGTGTTTTAAACAATGGAAAAATTACGATCCAGAATACATTTTTTTTACCTCCCAAAATTTTCAAGCTTTTACATTTTTGTCCCACCCTCTAGCTTGCCTCTGACTTCCGTAACTTTTCTCTTTCCCATGAGGCAAGGGACTTCGGGGGACAACAATTTCAAAATTCTGGCAAAATTACGTTACGTGTAACAAAGGTAGTATAATAAAAGTATCAGAAATGAATAATGAACAAATAATTACTTGAATAGCTTCATCGATGTTATTGCTTTGCAGTTGATACCACAATTGTTCAAGTTGGATATCCCTGTGTGTTACCTCTGATCTACGGAACATGCAGAATAACTTCACCATTCGCTCGATACAATTCAATCGGTCTTTCACCGGGTTAGAATATAGGAGTTCGAAGCCAAGTTTCCACGCAGAACGTTTCAAATCACAAGTCGTCTCCTGGTGAGAAATACTTAGTATCTGAGCTAACTCATACCAACGGTGCATCAATAAACATTCACGCAAAAGAAACTCTAGTTTTTGTGGAACACCTCGAGTATTTTTCTCGTAAGATAAATTGTTTTTTTTAGCCAGCTCACACCAAATGTTTTCCAGCCATTGAAATTCCTCGTCGGTTGATACATCTTCATCTATAGTTGAAAGGAAATTATTATAACCTTCCGTGTCATGTAAAATAATTGATAATATTTTCTTCATCCGCCTCAAATGAACTTTGATCGCAACATCTGTATCATCGCATAAACTATCATCACTTCTGTCACTTAAATTACTTTCTGAATCATCGTCGGATTGTAGCCTTTCGGCCATAATTTCTAACAAAAGACCATGTGCTTAGACAGGAAGTAACAAACAAGTTTGTAAACAATTCGGTGTAAGACGAAAAAGAAGCACGTTGAAATATGCGTAAGATAGTTGTATGCTTCTGTTATGTGTACAATAATCAAAATGTCTTCAATAATCTGAACATCCAAATGATATATATATTTTTTAATCAATAACAAATGACAAGAATAATAAGAAACAGATTCAGTATTGAATACAGATATTTTTCATATAACAGGTAAATCGTTCAAGGGAGGTAATTCCAAGTGTAAAAACTGCTTAATTGCTGAGAATATTAAATGATGGTAGCTATATGATGTAGATCCTATCATTACTATTAATATTCTCAGCAATATATGAATTAATTGTTAAATTAAAAGATATGCAGGTTATATAAGCTGAACATTTAGAAAACAGTTGAGTACAAAATATTACATGCTTTGGGAGAATAAACGTTCATATGTAATTTTTATAGAGCACAAGAAATATCTCCTGTGAATAACTACTCCTAAAGGAATAGATCTTATTTATTCTATTAAAAAAGTAAATGAAGTTATTTGGCTAATAGTTAAAATTGACAGTTAAATGATATGAATCGTTCGTTTAATCGAGTTAAAAGCCCTACAACCAAATATCCTTTCTACTTTCGGAATAGATTAAATAAGTAACTGGTACTTATTTAATCTACTCCGAAAGGATGAAAGGCAAAGTTGACCTCGGCAGAATTTGAACTCAGAACATGAAGACAGACGAAATGCCGCTAAGCATTTTGCCTGGCCTGCTAACGATTCTGCCAGCTCGCCGCATTCGCCGTACAACCAAATATGGAAATATTTCTGACAGCTACGAACCCAACAAATATATTTTGATCACAAGTAGATATTGTAGATGTTAATTAAATGAAAAATAGATTGAACTATAACATTTAATAAAGCAAATGTGTTGTCGTTTAGCTCCAAGTTAACGTCTCTCGATCTGACCTAGTGTCGAAAATGCTCGTGTCCTGCTCTAGCCCTTTCTAATTTTTTTCCTTTGTATAGTGTATCTGTGATTATATCATTTGCGGCAGTGGTTCTCAAAAGATACGACGCAAAGTACTAACCAAAATATAATTTATAATATAATTTAGAGTTCAGAAAATCAAAATCAATGCATAATGTCTTGAAAGGCAAGTTGGAAAAGAGGTAATGAGGTGGTGGAATCACTTGAGCTTTAGAGGTAGGAGAATGCTTTTTGCAGTATTTGTTTTGGTCGTTTCTATAGTAAGTTCAAATTCGACCCAAGTCAGCTATGCTTTTCACCCTGCCTAGCGATAAAATAGAATGCAAGTCTTAATCCCTTTGTCTGTCCTCCTTTGTCCCCTCTGTGTATACCCCCTTGTGGACAATAAAGAAATAAGAAACTTTAGCACGCCGGGCGAAATGCTTAGCGGTATTTCATCTGTCTTTACGTTCTGAGTTCAAATTCTGTCGAGGTTAACTTTGCCTTTCATACTTTTGGGGTCGATAATTTAAATACCAGTTACGTACTGAGGTCGATCTAATCGATTGCCCCCCCCTCCCCCAAAATTTCAGGATTTGTGCCTAGAGTAGAAAAGTAGAGTGTGATTATTGCAGAGTGTGATACCTCACTGTTATAATGAATATTCTGTAGTTTAAATTCCGAAACAGAAAACTTTCAAATGGAAAATTAGTTGGGTGGATTCCTTTGAGCATACAAAAACGTGCATTATTAAAAAAGTTATGAGGAAAGAAAAACGTCACGAGGAAAGTTAGGGTTTAATATTTTGCAAGTCGGGTCTTCCACTTTGCTAGCGTTCGGTTCGTGGTGATATGGATGTCTGTCAAGGTTAGAAACGTCGGAGAGAAAACGAGTTCGTCGGCGGGTCATCAATTTTTAATTACCAGAGACGTCTCTGTAACCAGTTTAGTGGGTTTGGTCATTAAATTGCAGTTGATAGTATAGAATATTAGACAGGTTGTTTGAAAAGGTGAGATTCACCATAACAATACATATATTTTTATTACCTAGAACATTTGCATTTAGATATGTACAATAATTGTTTAGGTAAAGTAGCATAATGGGATGGTGAATGTAGTAGTTAAAACTTTTCACTACATAAAATATTGTAATTTATATGAAAATCGTTCGTGGTTAATAAAGACAGAATAAGCAGAAAGAGTGAGAACACCTTATCACAAACTGTGTAGCACCTAAGGCTGTTTTGTTTAGGAATCAATATCCCAGCATTTTATAACATTTAGTCAAATCTTCTAGAACTTTCGCTAGACCTATTTGGCGGGAAAATGCACAAAACATAAATTTCAGGTTTACTGCCTATTTGGTTATGTACTAGCTGATCTGGTTTATCGAACCACGTTCCCGTAGGCGTTAATGTCCAATAACGTAGCTGGGAGGGAGCAAGGGAGAAACGCTTTTGGCTCTGTTGTGTAGACATGTATAGGCTTACGCAGGGCCCCAGGGGTGGCAAACTCAATAGCTGCCCGTGTGGCACACACATTAGCTATGCTTTAGTTAATGCGTTTTATATGGTAAAAGAGTTAAACCGTGGTCCTAAACTGGAGAATCTGAGATGATGGTTCAAAGTTTAGTAGAATCCTCGCTTTGAGAATTTAAGGTTAGGCTTTGGATTTAGGATTAAGGTTAGGATTAGGTTTAAGATTATGATTATAAAATTTAATAATCCTTCTAAAACTAACATTTTAACAGTTTTCTATTTCAGATAGACTATACTTGCTATTTCATAACGTTGAATGTTTTTATCATGGCTTGACACGCTGTCTGCTTTTCTAAATGTCCGTCTTTTTAAAGGTGTTCCAACCATGACCAATCCGTCGCTCTATTTTCTTTTTCTTGCATGTTTACAGTTTAGTGCTTCTTCAAATACCCTTGGAACTGTGTTTATTTGTAACTTTTTAGGGTACTTTTTGGTTATCTCACTCTCATTAAAAAAATTACCATTAAAAAATTTTAGTCGAACGAATCGACCCCGGTACAATTTTTTGCAAGCCTGGTACTGGATCTTTTTTAAAACGGGGGCCACATTTTTCATTAACGAAACACTTTGAAATTTGGAACACTGGTAGAATGTGTCATATAAAACATCTTTTTCTCTTAGTCTTCTTTAAAAAAAAAAGAAATCCATAAATTATTCTATGTTAAAGTTGTCGTATTTCTGTAATTTCAACCAATCACTGACGTCCATTCAGCCGATATACATTAAGTGCCGACTACATAAACAAACGATTCTGAAACAATTAACCCTAACCCTAACCCTAAGCCTAAGCCTAGGGTTAGGGTTAGGGTTAGGGTTAAAGCAAATTTAAAATGAAAAAAGCAAATAAAACGAAGGTATGGAGATTAAATACGCTTTACATCGCTTAATCAGCCAAAGGAGTAAATGTAAACAACTGAATACTTGTCAGTGATTGGTTGAAATTATCGAAATAAGACAATTTTTTACATGAAATAAATTCGAATACAAAAATATTTTTCTGTTCTATAACACAAACTAGATAAGTATACGAAGTTTGAAAGTCTTTCGGTACCAAAAACACTACGTAAAACATTAATGAAAAATGTGGCCCCTGTTTTAAAAAAGATCCCTGGTACTTATTCCATCGAAATCTTTTGCTGAACTGCTAAGTTACAGAGACGTAAACAAACGAACACCGGTTGACAGCCAGTAGAAAGGAACAAACCTAAACACACACATTCATATGACAGCTTCAGTTTCTGCCAACTAAATTTATTCACAAGGTTTTGGTCGGCCCAAGGCTGTAGTAGAAGGCATATGCGCAGTGGAATTGAAGCCGGAACGATGTGGTTGTAAAGCAAACTTCTTACCACACAACTGCCTGCTTGAAATACACACCAAACATACTTAAACTTTAAAAGTAACAATTAAACAAAAAGCTAAAACAGCAGATGGGGAGAAAAAGAAAAGAAAAAACTTTTTAAAATAGGGACCTTTTCAATTTTTTAATGAAAACTACGACTTTTTACTAAGTAATTTTTCTTGCTTCTTTATTGGCAAATTTTTCAATGACATTGCAAAATTTATTTCGTCTGTCGATTGTCGCTAAGATTTCTTAACTGCAAGGTGTTCGTTGTAGATCTTAAATAATTCTTGATCAGTTTTATTTTTGAAAAATTCCTCACACAAGTAGCAATACTAACATCAACTGTGAGGAAAATCTGCAGCGTTGTTCTATTTGGAACCGAACTTCTAATGTTACATATTTGAATAAACTGCAGAAGTTTAATTGGGCATTCATTCAACGTTTGTTTCCCATCTTTGAAAGTAGCAACAGAGATAAAACACCGAAGTAATTTTCTGTCAATGATGAACTCCTCTTTAGCAATATTGCTATGACCGTTATGTGCTTGACACTCATTATCATCATTCAAAAGATTCATTGTCGGCAAAGAAAACGTCTCTGTCTCCAATCGTATGGCGATTCAGTTTCTTGTGATCCTTCGTCAAATATTTGTTGCTTCATTTTGGGTCGACGCATTGCAAATTTCTTTGGCATTATTAACTCCTTTGCTCACTAGCTTGTCCCTTTCGATACACCCTATACGTGTATGTACAGCAGAACTAAAAGTGCGGACCGTCCCTCATTCCGTTACGTTACTGTTAAAAGGATATGTTTTTCTTTTTTCCTACTTCGGTGCTATTATCCGCTTGCACACTACTGAAAACATCGTTTATTAAAGCCACAGGCCGCCCAAAATGTTTATTATAGTCACAGGTCAACCAAAGCTGTGTAACTGAAAATTTGGCTTGAAGAAATTGTGTAGCACTCTGTCAGAGAGAGTGTCGTTGGTCTTAGGAGGTAGACTGAATGCCTCGTCTTTTAAATAAAAACACCTTATGGATACTGGGCGTCTGTATCTCAGTGGAGCCCACCCTGTTGCAATTATTTGGGCCTGATCTCTGGATTTGAGGCTAACTTTCATCCTTCTTCCACCACTCTGGATTGCTCTCAAAAAGGATTACGGGCGTTTCTTTCTTCTCTGACTAAATGATAAAAATAAAATTGAATTTAACTTTCGATGTTTCTGTTCTTCTTCGTACTCCGATATATTTCACAATTAGCTATTTTCTTTAATTATATTTATAGCAATTCACTTAAAGTATTTTTAATTCTGAATAAATTTAATAACTTACGTCACAGCAGAATTTGCAAATTAGTTCCAGTTCGCAGTTGCTTTTGTGAATTTCTGGGATATACATCTGTTCGTGCAGACTTACAACATGTAAGTAGCCAGCCGGCTGAATCTATTGCCTCATGTATACAAATCAGAGTCTCCGAGAGAAATTTGACAACTGTTTTCAAGGTACTTATAAATCTTTTCTTTTATTAGTTTTTGGTACTGTTGAGTCTGGAGAATGGTGGACGTGAGAGAATATTTCAGATTTAAAAGTTTGTTTCGCGCAGAGTTGTTGCTTGCAGATTTCTTCCATGTGCATTTATAATAGACTATGTTATTTTACCGTTTTCTGTGTATTGCTATCGTTCTGGCCATTTCGTTTTTTTTTTTTCTCTTTCTTTTTCTGATAAATTATCCAGTGTATTTATATATTTTAATACGAATGAGTGAAATTTGAAAGAAATTTGGCGATTGTTTCTAAGAGATCAACTGGCAATGCAAAGGCTCCTTCGTAGACTCGTCAATTCACAGTTTTGTTTATATTTCATTTTATTATTTTTACACTTTACTTTTTGTATTGCAAAATCTCAGCCACATGATGTCGCGCCTAGGCGACTGCTTCAACTGACGGTACCGTCAGTCGGCGTTTTTCAGTGCAACACCTTTTATTTGTTCAAATACATGTTATTGGCTCGTTTGA
>NC_068984.1:16595593-16597736 GCF_001194135.2 Octopus bimaculoides
GTTGATCGGATCAACGAAACAGCCTGCTTATGAAATTAACGTGCAAGTGGTTGAGCACTCCACACACACGTCTACCCTTAACGTAGCTCTCGGTGTGATTCAGCGTGACGCAGAGTGTGACAAGGCTGGCCTTTTGAAATACAGGTACAACAGAAACAGGAAGAAAATGTGAGAGAAAGTTGTGGTAAAAGAGTACAGCAGGGTTCGCCACCATCCCCTGCCGGAGCCTCGTGGAGCTTTAGGTGCTTTCGCTTTATAAACACTCACAACGCCCGGTCTGGGAATCGAAACTGCGATCCCACCACCGCGAGTCCGCTGCCCTAACCACTGGGCCATTGCGCTTCCACTATGAAACTTTAGGTATGAGAATACGTACATAAAACATACAAATTTGCACATACACACTTACATACAATCAAAAATACCCTGTTGTTGATGTTGAAATTCCAATGAAGGAACCTTGGATCTAGGTTAGAAACCGATTCTCTCTCTATTGGCAAGAAATCTTGAAATAAACTAAATAATGACATACATACATACATACATATCTACATTCATACATGCCTGCATATAAAAATACCCTGTTGTTGATATTGAAATTCCAGTGATGGAGCCTTGGATCTAGGTTAGAAATCAGCTCTTTCTCTATCAGCAAGAAATCTTGAAATAAAACTGGTTAATGACATACATGTAGAGAGTCACGTATGTAAGTTGTTGGCCAAGAATTAAATATGTACGTCTTCGTGTGGGGTTGGAGATGACAATTAAGAATGTCCTGTGTCAGTACTTAGATAAGTGAGAATATTGCGCTCATGGTAGACGAATGATTCTTTTTAACCCAAGGTCGAGCAGCCGACCAAGAATCCTGCATTTGTCTGTCTTCTCAGGAACGTTTCTCAACCTGTGTTTCGTGCATCTCATCTCTCTGCCCACGCAAGCTTGACGCGCATCTCTATTTAAGGTCATATTTTGGCGGGAAACCATGGAATACTAAACCTATTAAATTAGAAGGTTCTCAACCACATTTTGATTACTGTTTTATTCTGGTGGACTCCCATAGCCATTCGGTGTTTAAAAATTAGTTCTATAGATACTTCTTTTTAAATTTCCTATTTTATTTTTCACACATTAACTTGTATAAGGCGAACTATGTTCGATAAAGAAACCTATCTGCTTTTCGTAATACATACCAATACACATATCTAAAGCAAAGGGTTTTTCAAGGGCCCTCAAGATATTTTTGTGGATCCCCAATTTGCTATTTTGTCGCGTGGACCGACCCCAGTACGCAACTGGTACTTAAATTATCGACCCCGAAAGGATGAAAGGTAAAGTCGACTTCGACGGAATTTGAACTCAGAACATAAAGACAGACGAAATACCGCTAAGCATTTCGCCCGGCGTGCTAAAGTTTCTTATTTCTTTATTGCCCACAAGGGGCTAAACATAGAGGGAACAAACAAGGACAGACAAAGGGATTAAGTCGATTATATCGACCCCAGTGCGAAACTGGTACTTAATTTATCGACCATGAAAGGATGAAAGGCAAAGTCGACCTCGGCGGAATTTGAACTCAGAACGTAGTGGCAGACGAAATATCGCTAAGCATTTCGCCCGGCGTGCTAACGGTTCTGCCAGCTCGCCGCCTTACACGCACATGTGTATACATTATATAAATGTGTGCGAAGGTGTGCTTGTTGAGGGTACCTACGTCTGCGCGCTCGTGCGTGTGTGTGTGTTGTCTTGTGTGTAGGCGTAGGCCTGGCGGCTGTGTGGTTAAGTATCTTGCTTCCTAACCATACGGTCTTGGGTTCAGTCCCACTGCGTGGCACTGTGCGCCAGTTTCTTCAGCTATAGCCTCGGATCGACTAAAGACATGTGAGTGGAATTGATAGATAGAAACTGAAAGAAGCTCGTTATATACGCGCGTGTGTGTGTGTGTGTGTGTGTGTGTGTGTGCGTGTGCGTGCGTGTGAGTGTGTGTGCGCGCGCCTCTTTTTATCTGTTCCTCACCACCGTTTGACAAGTGGTGTTGGTTTGTTTACATCCCCGTAACTTAGCAGCTCGACGCAAGATGCCCATAGATTAAATGCTAGACTTCAAAAGATAAGTGCTGGAGGATCTAGCATGGCCGCAGTTCAGT
>NC_068984.1:16598327-16599287 GCF_001194135.2 Octopus bimaculoides
ATTGATAAAACCGCCATCAGCCAACCGATGAAGCCGTCAATGGGGCTCCAGCTGCTTTTTTTCTTCCTCTTTTTTCTTTTTCTTACTCACTGCGGGTTTTGGAACAAAAAACATTTTGGTGGGAGTTTGTGTAAAAACTAGAAAAAAATTACTTAAGAACAAAAATGTTTTTCATTCTAGCTAATAACTGTACATATTTGTTTTAAATCTCTGAACGAGATATGCCTAGATATGCAAGTACTAACTGACATACCTGGTAATTCCTGGGAAAGCGGGGCTTATCCCTTGGTTCCATTCTCATAATTGTTTCGCTAATCCAATAACAACAATACAAAATATGTAGCCCTTAAAACGGTTTTTGTGCATTTACAGAGAATACTGAACTGTCTTACACAAGATCTTGTTTTTAGTAAATCCCAATATGTTATGAGTACCAAAATTGTGAAAACAGTCATGTAATAACATGAAGTTAGTTACCCGATATTAAGAATTCAAATAAAGTAGATCTGAAAAGGGCTTTAATGCGTTCCCAGACTATATAGAACTTAGGAAGAAATACTAATAAGGTATGTCTACTAAAATCGTGAAGCATGTTACGCAATAACAGGCTAATCAGATATGGGATAATAACAATTCAAAGTAAATAACTCTGATAAGGGCTTTTGTGCGTTCCCAGAGAATATTACCCTCAGCGGCGCTAGTGTTGGTATATTCGTGAATAAGTCACTAAACGAAATAAGTGGATCTTTTGTTTAGGAAAATACTATTTACTTATCTAAGGGTTGTACTGGATAAGTTGCGAAAATATCTCTAACAGTTCAAATACTAAGAAATAAGCATACTCAATTTGATTTATACCAAATAATTTAGGAAAATGAATGGGTTATTTCACTTGGTTATATATAAGGATCCCTTCCAGTGGCTAAAGGGTTATTTCCCTTGGCTGTTAACAGAAAATAT
>NC_068984.1:16599440-16599790 GCF_001194135.2 Octopus bimaculoides
ATATATATATAAGTAACCCTTCCAGGGTCCCTACTATCGATTTTTTCAACAATCTGAGTATGCTTTGGGGTTTCTAGACATGAGTTCTACTCACGTGTCAAGTTTCATCAAAATCAATAAAACGATGTAGGAGGAGTTAGCTAACAACTCCACAAACACACCCAGACAGAATTTCCCACATATGTAGTAGATATGCATGATAAGACATACATAACACAAAACATACAAATCTGTACATATACATAACATGCATAACATACATACATACATACATACACACATACATACATACATACATACATACATACATACATACACACATAGGCTTCTCAAAACCAGAAAGGAGAAAG
>NC_068984.1:16599800-16603174 GCF_001194135.2 Octopus bimaculoides
GGCTTCTCAAAACCAGAAAGGAGAAAGCTAATTAGAAGACTACAGATCCAATCCATCACTGGAACTGTAAAAATCTGTAAAACTTTCCAGAAGTTTATCATTTAAATATATATGAGCATGTCTGGATATGTAACTATATGCATGAGAATACATACATTAAGCTTACATATCTGCACATACATACGTACGTACTTACATACAAACAAACAAAAATACCCTGTTGTTGATGTTGAAATTCCAATGAATCTCGGTTAGAAACCGGCTCTTTCTCTATTGGCAAGAAATCTTGAAATAAATTGAATAATGACATACATACATACATACATACATACATACATACATACATACCTTGTTGTTGATGTTGAAATTCCAGTGATGGAGCCTTGGATCTAGGTTAGAAACTAGCTCTTTCTCTATCGGCAAGAAATCTTGAAATAAAACTGGTTAATGACATACATGTAGAGAGTCACGTATGTATGTTGTTGGCCAAGAATTAAATGTGTACGTCTTCGTGTGGGGTGGGAGATGACAATTAAGAATGTCCTGTATCAGTACCTAGAGAAGTGATATTGTTTAAACTACAGAAAATCGTTAGGCAGAACTAGTTTGGATTTTGTTTGTTTGAACTATCCAACAGGTTTTATTTTTAAAATTCTACATAGTGTGGCTGTGTGGTAAGAGGCTTGCCTCCCTACTACATGGTTCTGTGTTCGGTCCCATTGCATGGCACCATGGACAAGTGCCTTCTACTATAGCCTTGTGAGTGGATTTGGTAGATGGAAACTGAAAGACGCCCATCGAATATATATATGCATGTATATCTATGTGTATGAGTCTTTCGTATGTGTTTTTCCCCACCACCGCTTGATAACCGGTGTTGGCGTGTTTGCATCCCTGTAACTTAGCGGTTCGGCAAAATTACCGATATAATATGTACCAGGCCTAAAAAATAAATACTGGAGTCGATTCATTCGACTAAAAATTCAAGGCTGTGCCCCAACATGGCTGCAGTCTAATGATTGAAACAAGTAAAAGATAAAAGATTGTATTAATAGTTTTTCATGCTAATTATGAAAGTCACTGCCAGTTTCGGAGAAAATAATATTTTAAAATCTTACGAAATTTTCGAGATCGAATTTGTTTTGTTATATTTTGGGAATTTCTACCAATTAGATGCAACCAATACTTCCGAGATGTCGTGATTGGCTACATTGATCGGCTGAAATTAAGAATTTTAATCTGTAACAATAAGATGATAAGTCAGCGTTGATGAAATGATTATGAGTCGACATCAGTTCTTAATCATATATTTATTGTTACTTTAGAAACAGTGTCGGAGCTAATAGGGGAGTAGGGGAGCGACTTCTCCACCCAACCACATTTTTTCAAAATTCGCGCTTTTTTTTTCATTTGTATGCTAAAAGATGTTTTTGATGCCATTCAAAGAAGGCGCACAGGCGCACACATACATGTACACACTTGTGCATGTATAATCAATGTGCATTACTCAACATTAGAGTTTAAGACTGGTATCTTTCGTCGAATATGATATGAGCATGTTACATAAGAAAATTCAATGAAAGGAAGAGAGAACATTTTACTGGGAAAGATCTCTAGCCCATTAAACAAAATGAATAGGTTAGTGAGATGAGGGACTAACGTACAGAAGGAAAGCAATATGGCTCGTATAAACCTGAGATAGCTATTCCTAAAGTTAAATTCTCTTTTTTTATTACAGTTGGCCTGAAAGTTCTAGAATCTTCGGTCAAACTGTTCGGCAAGAAAACTTGCAAACTTCCTTTGAAGTATGCTGCATCAACCATAATAAGTCAGCTAGTACGGAGTAGTCGAACCATATTCCCGTAGGTGTAAATACTGTTTATGGTGACATTTTCCCTTTTATGGAGATGCATTGGGTCGTAGTTCTGGACGAGGAAAATCTAAGAGCTATGGTTCAAAACGCAGCAGGGACATCGATACTCTTTCGACGTTGAAAAATTTTTTTTAAATGATTTGCCTTACTTTTTTAATAAGTGTACAAAACGAAATATAATTTTATTGCTTTTGTCTTAATTGAGCAGAGATATTTTCAGAAAATTTTGAAAGCTAGTTGGACCTAGAAATGCTCTATAAAGATTTTTATTAATACCCTGTAACGATAACTATCCCAGGTTTTTTCGTCTGAAAGTAGGCCTTTGAAATCTCTTTTAAGAGACATATTTACTGTTTTATCAAGCAGCTCAACCAGTGTTCACCAATTTTAATTTGTTTTTGTAAAGAGAAGAACGATTGATTTACTTACTAGACAGTAAATTTTCTTATGAATCTTTGAGATATATTTGAGAAATTAGATACATTTAATCACACCTTGTCTGAAAAATGAAATAAAAGATGAAGAAAATTATCTCGGCTGATACATTTCTAAAGAGTGTATCATTAATTTCTCAAAAGAGTAAAAGTTTAGTTTTTTTCATACAGTGTTTTCAATATATCAAGTTGAAAAGTCTTAAGGTGTGTTTTTAGGCTTTCAAATGACGCCATATAATATATTTTCTCATGTGGCTTCGGATGAAGCTTTAGTTTCTAAATGCGTAGTTAATGTAAATGTAGCATCGAATGTGAATGATCATGATGCAAAATAACATTGATATGTCATGGAGTTATTTACAATCTCTGTCACCAGGAATAGATTTAAGAATTTGTCTACAGTCGTAAAGATTTTACTCATGTTTCTGTATGCTAATGCTAAAGAAGAATGTACGTTCAATGAAATCAAGCTTAACAATACTTTAAGTAGATTAAGGCTTAAGGTAAATGGTGCGCTGTCATTCTCTCATTACACTGAAAGGTGTAGAGCTATGATATAAATATACGTTACCAAGGAACGTGTTAATGCGTGCAAGGAAGGCAACCACGGAGTAAACTATAGAATACTTCGTTCACAATATTATAGCATTGGACGTGTTAAATGGTATTAAAGGCATTATGTTAGAAAACGAATAAACTTGAGCTCGAATTTTATGTGTGTACAGCGCCTTTATGACTTACTATATACATCTGGTGTGACAAAATTTGAAAATGGACCCGAATAAATTAACACGTACATCAGTGGTTAAACTTCTATACAAAATGTTTTAACAATTTTTCATATAGGTGCAGGCGTGGCTGTGTGTTAAGAAGCTTGCTTCCTAACCTCATGGTTCCGGGTTCAGTCCCACTGCGTGGTACCTTGGGCAAGTATCTTCCACTATCGCCTCGGGCCGACCAAAGCCTTGTGAGTGGATTTGACAGACGGAAGCTGAAAAAAGCCCCTCATATATGTATGTATGTCTGTCTGTATATATATATATATATATATATATATATATATATAT
>NC_068984.1:16603223-16605933 GCF_001194135.2 Octopus bimaculoides
TGTGTGTGTGTGTGTGTGTGTGTGTGTGTATGTGTGTGTGTGTCTGTGTTTGTGTGTGTGTGTGTGTCTGTGTTTGTCCGCCTCCGTCGATTGACAACCGATGTTAGTGTGTTTACGTCCCCGCAACTTAGCAGTTCGGCAAAAGAGATCGATAGGATAAGTACTAGGCCTACAAAGACTAAGTCCTGCCGGCGATTTTGTTCGACTAAAGGTGGTGCTCCAGCATGGCCGCAGTCAAATGACTGAAACAAGTAAAAGAAGACAATTCCTAATGATGTTTAGCTATAAAAATATAAGATTTTTTAAACATCGAATGGCAATGAAGGTCTGTCTGAGTAAAATAAGAATCGAAGGGGTTAACAGTTTAAAAAATGGTTGCGAGCCACTGATGTAAATATTTATTGGTGTATAATATGCACGACTGTATAAGACGCACTCCTAAAAGAAATTTCGAAAAATCTATATATATATAACATGCATCATATATAATGCATGTAATATATTCTTTTTCCCTCTAGACACAAGGCCCGAAATTTTGGGGGAGGGGGCCAGTCGATTGGTTCGACTCCAGTACAGAACACCCTGTATATACACACAACGAGTTTCCACACATTTTCTGTCAACCAAATTCCCTCACAAGGCATTGATAAAAGAAGCTCTTGGTTTAACAAGGATGTTAAAGATGCCATCCGAGCAGAGAAAAAGGCTTACTTAGCTTAGCTTGGAATCAAGTCTCCCTTTTATGTAGACGGTACAACGAAGCGCGAAAAGCTGCAGCAGAGGCAGTAAAAATGTCCAAGGGAAGACTTTAGAAGTATCCAAATTGGAAGACTTTAAGGTTAAACTGGACTTGGACAGCAGATTGACCGACAAAGTATTCTGGGAGACCATCGACTGGTATGAAAGTAATACCAAAATCGGTAGGTTTTGAACCGGTCCGCTACTATTTGCAGATGACATGATGTTACTTGGCTCATCGGAAGTGATCTGGATGGGTGCTGCAAAATAGGGATGAGAATTAGTATTGCGAAGACTAAGATATTGGTTCTCTCAAGAAAGTCTTCCTAGTACACTCTGCTGAGACAAGTGGAGAAGTTTAAGTATCTTGGAGCCATATTTATGAATGATGGAAAGTAGGAGGCTGAATTTGTTGCTAGAATTGCTGTTGCTGGCACAGTAATGCTCCAGCATTAGCATTCGATCCTCAAAAGAGGAGAGGTTGGTAAGAACAAGCCAAACTCAATATCTTCAGTTCGGTTTCCGTGCTTATCCTCACCTACGATCATAAACATTGGGTAATGACCGAAAGTGTAGGATCGCGAATACAAGTGGCCAAAATGGCGTTACTCGACAGTAACGTTACTGGACACGGTACGTAGCTCGGAGAACAGGGAGTCTCTCCAGGTCAAGTCATTACTTCTCCCTATTGAGAGGTCACAGCGCTGGTACTATGGATATGTGGCTAGAATGTCGCAGGGAAGAATCACAAGACGAATTCTTCAAACTGAGCTGTACGACAGGAGACCTTGGGATAGATCAGGGACTTGATGGTTGGACAATATCCATAGCCTCAATTGGTAACGCTTGAGAATCCAGCTGGAAAGTGTAATGATGATTGATTTTAATAAGATCCTACGGAGGAAGCGCCAGAGGACTCTGACCTCAGAACCTTCCAAGGAGAAGATGGATGGATGGTGTGTGTGTGTGTGTTTTCCGCTGATGTATACCAGCAAAGGGTGCAAACATCGCCGAGAAAACCCAAAAACGTAGTAATGGTGTTTTGTGAACGAAGTCCCTTCCGATATTTGCCCTGGGACAGAGCCAGATTCAGACTCATAGAGGCCCTAAGCATTTAAAAGATTTTGGTGTCCCTACATATATGTAATTCAAAATATAAACACTAATAAACAATAGAATAAATTCTTCTTTTTTTTTCAAAATGAAGCAAAACTAACATTATGATGGAAAATAGTGTTTATTTTTGTATACCTCCTATTTTGTTGATATTTGACAAGTTCTCTCCTACGTTTTTTTTAATAGCAAAGTCTTTGATCAGATCCTTACTATGACACCATGAACACATAGAAATTATATTTCTGATCATACGAACAACTTCCAATTTATTTTGTGTGTAGTAAACCATTTACCATTTTTGTGAGGCCCCCACTTTCTTTGATACCTAAACACGTCATGCTTATTTTCTTAAATGGTTACTCCAGCGCTACCCTGGGGCAAGCGACAGATGATTTCTTGTCACAGTCACTGACAGAAATGCAATCAACTAGCGATTATCTTATTGGAAACCAGTAACCTATGATGCGATTGCTTACCAAATAGTCATATGAAATGCATGAAATATAACTCCTTTGGGGTGAGGTATTGACGTCATAATTCTCAATTTCCAAACAGGAAGTCAATAAAACTGATTAGTTTTTTGGTATGTCTTATCATAAAAGTTATTTTATTTACCGCTTTAGAGCATTGGATAAATAGAATAATAAAGAAATCCCTACCTATCTATCTATCTATCTATATATATATATATATATATATTGATAGAAAGGACAGCAAAAGAAAGAAAGAGACCTCGATATTATGTAAATAGAGGAATTTATCCGTAAAAATATGTGATACTTATTCGGTAGCCATGATAAAACTCGGAGATTTATCATGGCTACCGAATAAGTGTCACATATTTTTACATATATAT
>NC_068984.1:16605988-16607128 GCF_001194135.2 Octopus bimaculoides
TATATATATATATTCATCCCAGCCTATCAAACGGGAACTAACGTGTGCCTTTGCACGCATACATATGAAAATAAAACTAACTTCGAATGTAAATAAGCTATAAATAGGCAAACACTACAGAACCTAAGTATCAACTATACTTTTTGAGGATAAAAATACCTCACTGCTTAGTTAATACAGTCTACCAAGAAGAAGAAGAAGAAGAAGAAGAAGAAGAAGAAGATAAACGGTAGTGGTAGTCTGTATGGATGCCAGTGTCGACATCAGCAGAGTAAAGAAATACAAGCTTGACATTTTTCGTTGAGTCTAGTTCCTTCTGTCTTTCATATTTACTGAATTAAACTGTTTGATAACTTAGATATATTTCCATGTTATTTAGTAATGATATCGTTGTCATCGCCGTTGTTGTTGTTGTTGTTGTATCTGACGTTTGTGTTGCTGAGGTTGATGTTGTTGATGTTATTGTAATAAACGCAATACAAATCTTGTTTATATACTAATGGAGTTCTTGACGTATCAACTTCCGACATTGGCTCCGCAGCCATAAATAAGAGCAACAAAAATAAACAGAACAGCTATGTATTCCCCTTTGAATAATATCTGTGTTTATCTTTGATAAGACGACGTAGGTTTTTAGCAAATCACTCATCTTGCTTCACCGTATCACATTCAGTGACCGTCATTAGGTCAAAGGTTAAAGGTGTATAATGTCAATAAGTCGTGCCCAATAAGTAATATAACTCACATAAAATATCTGAAGAGCTTTCACGTCATTTAAAACACTACCAGTAGCTTTCTGCAATTTGAAATTCGCTTTGAATCGAGTTATTTCAGGAGGTCTCTAGAGATTGGTAGACCGATAATTGGCACTTCGTAAATGCACGTGTTTGATGCTGGGAATGTCCTTGTGCTGGTTCACTGCTTGTTGCTGTTTAGCTCTAAGCCAACCCCTGACCGAATGCGCCTATAATTCAAAAGCGTTGCAGCCGTGACAATCTCGTCTTAGTCTATATCTAAGATTTTGTCTGTATATATCTTCTCTCTTTCTCTCTCTCTCTCTCTCTCTCTATCTCTCTCTCTCTCTCTCTCTCTCTTTCGTTCTCTCTCTCCCACCCTTTCTCTCTCCGTTTCTCTCTCCGT
>NC_068984.1:16607138-16609731 GCF_001194135.2 Octopus bimaculoides
TCCGTTTCTCTCTCCGTTTCTCTCGCACTCGCTCTATCTATCTATCTATCTATCTATCTATCTATCTATCTTTTATATATATATATATCTGTCATATCTAATGACATTAGCTATTGCCTCTTCTTTTCTTTAAGACGTTAGAGTGTGTTTAGCGCAAGACTAGGCTGCTACTTCTAGCAATCATATCTTCCCCAAGCGTCCTCGTTGATGTTAGACTGACCCAAGATGAGAATGGACCAGAATAGATTTAAATTTCTGCATTAACATCTTCACACGCATAGACATGAACTTCATAGCGTGGGTGTAGCATAGGCGTTGCGTGGGCGTAGCGTGGGCGTAGCGTGGGCGTAGCGTGGGCGTAGCGTAGTTATAGCGTTGTTTTTGACAACCTTGTAACAGCAATTGAATTGTCCACTCCTTTCTTTAACCGTAACATACTTTCGACCCTAGCAAACTCTCGTATATACAGTGACCGCCCTGTACGGTCTGCACACTCCACACTACGCCACTACTTCATAAGTTAATTTTAACAGTGATTACGAACCCAAATGATAGTCGACGTCATTACTAAACGACTGAAAAATCTAAAAACTCGCTGTCGTTAGATGGCCTCATACAATGTAATGTTACGCATTGTGATCTAGATTTATGATACAATTAAAGAACAAATTTAATTAAGATCTACTGTCATAAAATTATGAAGCAAGTTAAAGCAGCAGGTTTAATCCCGAATATTCAGGTTTATTCACCGTTAATTCAGTTGAAGATTAACAGTGAAAAGCTGAGTAGAAGAGACTATATTTGAAATGAGGACAGCGCTGTCTTAAGGCATACACACTGGCCAATTGGATGGGAGCCCCGCGTATCTAAGAGTCCAATGTTAATCTATGTATGTTGTGGTTTGCTGGAAGTCTATAATATTACCGACATTGCTTTGCCCCGAGGTGGTGCTACAGAGATGTTGAGATAGCTCTAAATGAAGGTCCACGTTGCGGTTTTTTCTCGTACTTTGGTTTTTAAAGAAAGCATTCAATGTCGTCTCCGTGAAGCAATTCACGGTAGCAGCAGTAGCGTAGCTAATAGAAGAGCCAGCGGCGCGACCGCTCCGCACAGGCACATTTTTCAAAACTGGCACATTTTTAACAATTTTCTTTTAATTCTTTTGTTACCTATATCAGTTTTCGTAAGTTCCAAATATAATGGGATTATAACTGAAACATGAAACTAATGAATGTAGCATATAATTACGTATATTATAACTAATGGAATATTTCGTCAGCAGTCTAAAGAAATACAAGCTTGACATTTTTCGTTGAGTCTAGTTCCTTCTGTCTTTCATATTTACTGAATTAAACTGTTTGATAACTAAGATATATTTCCATGTTATTTAGTAATGATATCGTTGTCATCGCCGTTGTTGTTGTTGTTGTTGTTGTATCTGACATTTCTGTTGCTGAGGTTGATGTTGTTGTTGTTGTTGTAATAAACGCAATACAAGTCTTGCTTATATATCAATGGAGTTCTGCATTGTTTGGTATGTGTCACGGTGGCTTTTTTTTTTATGTGTTCGTTCCCGCTTATTTTAGAATCTGGTTGCACCTCTGGAAAGCGGGATTCGATAACCAGAAAACTTCTTGACTTGCAGCCAAGCTTCGTATTAGGATCATTTTCAGTAAATTAGTGTCCGTGACTTCTGTAAATTTTAATGAAGCTGCAACTGGGGAATTCAGCTGTAAGTATTCTTTCAGAATGTTACTAGCTCTACAATAGGGTCTCCTAGTGCAGTCCAGATGCGTTACTGTGCTAACTCCAGCAGCTCATCAATAGATAAACTCATAATGGAATCGAAGGTTCATGATACCTGTGGAGATCACATTGCCCCATTACAATTATTTTCTGTAGTCTTAGGATCTGGAACTCGAAGAAGCTTACAAGCGGATGCAATTCAATGGTTGTTTATTTTAGTTCTCATTCATGGGGCTCGTTCCCGATGACCATCTGTATGGCAGCGCGCGGTTGCGCTATTGCTACGCCACTCACGTAAGGTACATTACCTCGGGAGATAACGGGTAAAGTTAGAGCAGGATAAGAATCCGCCGTGAGCTGCCAGTTTGCAGTGTCTCTCAGCGTAGCGAGAAAGAGAAAAGAGGGATCGAATTCTTTAATACGCCTGCTTAAATAAACGTTGCCCACGAGAGTCTCACTGTGGTCTCTCGCACAGCAACATGGTTGTAGGCGAGATCTCACTCTTGTATCGGACACGGTAATGGCTGCCGGTGAGATCTCGTACAAAATGGCGCTGGCTTTTTGAGTCACGCTACAAACTCTGACCATGTGACTCGATTGACTCTTTCACATTTTGCATTCTACTTTCATTGGCCATTTCAATGACGTCATCGATGACAGCGGGCAATAGAAAAATTACAGGAAATCATTGCATCCTTCTAACCATAACTTCTGATAATCAATTCTCATTTACTTCATCCTAGCCTGCTTTGGTATTTTTTATGGATGATATGGTAGCCTCTGATAAATTGTTTATTTTCTCTCTCTCTCTCTCTCTCTCTCTCTCTCTCTCTCTCTCTCTCTCTCT
>NC_068984.1:16611424-16614811 GCF_001194135.2 Octopus bimaculoides
TATATATATATATGTGTGTGTATATATACATACACACACACACACACACACACATACACACACACACACACACACACGCACACACACGCACACACACACACACATACACACACACATATATACTACAGTCCAAGCATCATTGATTTAGAACTTCTGATATTTTATATATATATATGCTGCTGTAAGAATGCTAACCCTGACCGGATCAATATTGATCGGAGTACATTATAGTAAATTCTATAAGCGAAAATCTCTACAGACTTGCTCCGATAGCTGTATCTATAAAGATGCTTAATCTTCTCTAGAACCGCAACATACCACTTTCTGATATGAAGTATTGTAAAGATTATCAAATATTTGGGTACGAACTTTTGTCGAAAGTGAAAACAATCATTTTTTTTTTTTTTTTTTTTTCAGAGACGTAATCGAACGGCAACACTCTAACTAAACGAATCTACATTCGTGGTTCTTTCCTTTGGTGCAGTGACAGAAATATTTCGTATTTTAGGAAAGAGGAAATAGGAAGTGCGTTCGTTTGTACCATTTTCAATTTCAAAAGCAACGTAATTGAATGAATCGAAAACGCGCCGTGAACTCCATTTTCCTGTGAGTTCACCTTATCAGGCCGGCTGGAAGTGCCAACCACGAGCCCGGTCGTTCTGGGTGACTCATATTTTAGCAGGGTGTCACATTATGTTTAAGTTCTTCGAAATAAAAGGGGGAATAAAATGAAAAAAGAAAGAAAATAAACTTTTTATTCTTATATTAATAAATTATAATGATCACTTTACGCTAATTTTTACCGGTTTAACGCCATGCGAAAAAGACATTTTTAAAGTTTACCTGTAAGAGTGGCGAGATTAAGGTTACCCGGGCGCAAACTGGGGACGGCTTAAGTGCATTATAGAGCACGGAACATACGCTGGACACTTAAGTATTTTTACTTATTGTCAGTAAGTCACAGCATGCATAGCTAAGCAATAGGCCTTTAAGCCCGTATCACCCACTCCCGAACTACTCAGTACGTCCATGCTGTAAGACGCAGTTGGCGCCAGCGACTCTAGCACTAAGCAACCAGATTAGTCTTGCTATCAATACCTTTTTTTCCCTATAATTTAGAAATATCGTTAGTCAAAAGAAAATACTAAGAAAAAGTAGAAAACGATTATGACAGACACGTAGTACAAGTAAACGCAATATCGATCGGGTGAGAGACAGTAAACATTAAAATTAAGATGTGAAATACACAATTTTACTTTCCACGACAACGATGACAGAAAATCTCAAGAAGTGGCTGTGTGGTAAGTAGCTTGCGTACCAACCACATGGTTCTGGGTTCAGTCCCACTGCGTGGCACATTGGGGAAGTATCTTCTACTATAGCCTCGGGCCAACCAAAGCCTTGTGAGTGGATTTGGTAGACAGAAACTGAAAGAGGCCCGTCGGAAGTGTATATGTTTGTGTCTGTGTTTGTACCCCCAACATCGCTTGACAAACGATGCTGGTGTGTTTACGTCCCCGTAACTTAGCGGTTCGGCAAAAAGAGACCGATAGAATAAGTTCTAGGCTTACAAAGAATAAGTCCTGGGGTCGATTGGTTCGACTAAAAGGCAGTGTTCCAGCATGGCCGCAGTCAAATGACTGAAACAAGAAAAGGATTAAAAAATATTTTTAAATCGTTGTACTCAGTCAGTTACGACGTCGAGGGTTCCAGTTGATCCGATCAACAGAACAGCCTGCTCGTGAAATTAACGTGCAAGTGGGTGAGCACTCCACAGACACATGTACCCCTTAATGTAGTTCTCAGGAAGATTCAGTATGTGACAAGGCTAGCCCTTCGAAATACAGGTACAACAGAAACAGGAAGAAAGAGCGAGAGAAAGATGTGGTGAAAGAGTACAGCAGGATTAGCCACTACCCACTGCCGGAAGCCTCGTGGAGCTTTAGGTGTTTTCGCTCAATAAACACTCACAACGCCTGGTCTGGGAATCGAAACCGCGATCCTACGACGGCGAGTCCGCTACCCTAACCACTGGGCCATTGCGCCTCAACTTATTTTTAAATAATCAATGAAGTAAAAGAAAATTACTTCGTAAATATAGTTTCTTCATTGATTGTTCGGTAACTAGAAAAGCAAAAGTACATTTGTGTGTTATCTCCTTCAGCATTGATAATGTAATTCTATTGGTGGAGGCAACGTTGAACAACAGTAAGTTCTTGGTAAAATAAACCAAAGAATTCGGTTTCGATTCCCAGACGGTAACATATGAATCTGACTGCCTATAATTCTGAAGCGACAACTCACAGGTTCTTATTGAGGAATACACATAGACGTAGAAGCAGGACACAACGCGAACATTAACACACACACACACACACACACACACACACACACACACACACACACACACACACACACACACACACACACAAGATACACACACATACCATATTTACTTATGTAAAATTGCCCTATTTTATACTTGATTTAAACTGAAAAATCTGGGGTACAAATTACAAGTAAATACTGTACATGTACATGTATGAATGGATGTATGGATGTATGCATGCAGGGTCGGATTTGGGCCTATATGACAGATTGTTTTCAAATTTGGCCCCTCGCCGATAGAGAGCCCTGAACACATGCTCGAAAGGCGGACGCTATGATGGACTTTTAGTATATCGTAGTGGCTAATGTCTCAAGCCCTCAACGCTTTTTGGTTGGGACTAGCCTACTATACTAAGCATAAAACATCAATCTTTAGCTTTTGTAGAGTAGAGGGGCCCCACTGACAATTCTCTGATTGGGCCCCGCACTTTTGAGCACCGGCCCTCAGTGTATGCATGCACTGGTTGTGTGGAGGCACAAGCGTGGCTGTGTGGTAAGAAGCTTGCTTCCCAGCCACATGGTTCCAGGTTCAGTCCCACTGCCTGATACCGTGGCCAAGTGTCTTCTATTATAGTTTCAGGCTGACCAAAGCCTTGTGAGCGATCGAATACTAAAGTAGAATTTGATTCTTGTAGATCATACTGGCTTCGTAGATTGCATACCAAAGTAGCACCGAGTAAGCTGACTTTCTACACAGACCCACAGACGATAGATATACTCAGCATGTCGGCATTCATGCTGCACAAGTGCGGGCAATTTATAATTACATCACTGTTTTGGTTGATAATATACGGTTTGACTTCAAATCTGGGAGCTCACTCTTTTACACAGAGTGAATTGTAATAATTTCTGGAGTGTCCGTGTACAATTTTAAATTTGGAGGATCACGTGAAAAAATGCACATTTTTCAAATAGTCTGCTCGTTAAGCAGTTCTGTGTGTATATGTACGTATGTATGTGTATATATATATATATATATATATATATATATATATATAT
>NC_068984.1:16615259-16616644 GCF_001194135.2 Octopus bimaculoides
CACACATAAACTTCAACTCCAACAGAGTTGAAATAAAAAAAATAATAAAAACTTTGATATTTTATCAGATTTACTTAGATATCAAATAACATTCAAAATCACTGACATTTTTAATCAGAAATCAGGAAGTGATAAAATATAAAACGATGTGGAATGCAGCAGTTGCCTAATATGTTACTTTTGAGCGCCGCTGATTTCTTTATATAATTCCGGGTTTTTACAGGTTTTAATATTGCTTTTAAATTTTAGGACAAGGCTAGCAATTCGGTGGGAGGAGATAAGTCGATTACATCCACCTCAGTATTCGACTGGTATTTATTTAATGGACCCTGAAAGGATGAAATGCAAAGTCGACCTCGGCGGATTTCAACTCAGAACGGGACGAAATGCCGCAAAGCATCTTATCCCGGCGTGCTAACGATTCTGCCAGCTCGCCGCCTTTTTACAGGCCTTAAACTATAATCGTGGAGGTGCAGTGGCCCAGTGGTTAGGGCAGCGGACTCGAGGTCATAGGATCGCGGTTTCGATTCCCAGACCGGGCATTGTGAGTGTTTATTGAGCGAAAACACCTAAAGCTCCACGAGGCTCCGGCAGGTGATGGTGGCGAACCCTGCTGTACTCTTTCACCACAACTTTCTCTCACTCTTACTTCCTGTTTCTGTTGTGCCTGTAATTCAAAGGGTCAGCCTTGTCACACTGTGTCACGCTGAATATCCCCGAGAACTACGTTAAGGGTACACGTGTCTGTGGTGTGCTCAGCCATTTGCACGTTAATTTCACGAGCAGGCTCTTCCAGTGATCGGATCAACTGGAACCCTCGACGTCGTAAGCGACGGAGTGCCAACAAAAAAACTATAATCAAGTGAGCTGGCAGAATCGTTATCATGTCGGACGAAATGCTTAGCAGTAGTTCTTCCGTTTCTTTACGGTCTGAAATCAAATCCCGCCGAAGTTAACTTCGTCCTTCGTCCCTTCGGCTTCGATAAAATTTAAGTTGTGTGTGTGCGTGCGCGCGTGCCTGTATGCACGCATACGTATTGTCACCATTTTTCATTGGAAGCAGATCATGATTGTTGTTTTGTTTGTTTCTTTTTTGGTTTGTTTTTGTCAGTTATTTTTTTAAATATATTTTCTTATAACTCTGCAGGAGTGTTATGGATGAGACAAAATACCTAAACCATCTCTTTCGTTTACTGATAAGGTAATATTTAAACATGAAGCAACTTTTCATTGGTTAAAGTGTTTTGTAAATCATGAATTTCTAAATTGAACAGGACCTTATATTTGTAACGGAAAAAATATTTAATAGTTTTCAAATAAACAAAAAGAGGATATTTTGGTCGTATAAACAAATTATATTTTTGTAATAAAGTGAATTTTTATTG
>NC_068984.1:16617071-16621470 GCF_001194135.2 Octopus bimaculoides
TATATAAAGGGCATTATTACAGAAAAATAACAACGCCACACAGTGGACTTCTCAAAATAACCACATTTAGTATCTAATGCGAGTTATATAAATATAAACGAATAATTATATTCTTGGGAATAGAAATTTCCCTTACGAATTCTTTTACACACCGGCTTCTTGATAAAATTCCTGTAAAAGAGTTTTATCCCTTTTTGAATTTATTTATCAAATATTATATATATATATTCATGACGGATTCTCCCATCGAAGACGACGTATGAGTGTTCAGCTTTTGCCGAATGACTTGCACAAATGATTTGTTATATATATATATATATATTATTTTATGAAATAAAATATTTACATACTCGACCGGTTTCGCTTGTGTTAATCATGACTAAGACATTAGTGCTAATGTTACTATTTGATGCTATCACAGGAAGTTTTCATTCCATGTTAGTAAGAGGATTCTCTAGGTCAAAAATTACGAATATTTCTATATATTTACCCAATGTTTCCTTCACTGCCACTTCTGTGAGCTGTGGAGACGGTATACTTCGCTGATAAAGGTCTCAAAGAAGTAGGAACATGTCCAAAGGTGTATCCAGAACTTATTGGAGAGATGTAAAAAGTATTACTCATCATATAATACATGTTATTACTAATACTATTCTTTGTTTTGCACCGCATATTTATTTCAAGCGTAGATCTCCTCTTGGTGGCACTATTCCAGTATGACTACAGCTCATTGACTGAAAGCAAGAAAGGCGCAAAACAGCACGTATTGTTGTGGAAATATTCTGCAAGAATGATTTGTCGATAGGTGGGAGGTATGTGTTTCAGCAGGGTTGTTGTAGAGTTTTGAACTTCGGAGAAAAATGAAATAGTGTAACGGTTATTTTTTTCCTTCTTTAAATTTATTTAATGTTTAGCTCTGGAGACCTCCGAGACCGGTGAAGTTAACAATTCACATGGTCAGCATTCTTCTTACGTTGACAACTGTAAAAATAAACATCATTCCTTTCGGCTAAGTGGTTGGTACGGTGTCTGGCGCTGTTGGCGCTGTCTCCTTGGTGCCTATATTGGTGACAAGGAGAGACGAGCGAGTTAAATGGGACTGGTTAGAAGAAACGCAAGACCAGCTAGTTTCGAAGAGCGACGTGGGGAGACAGCACAACATCTTTGTGCAGAAGTTGAAATGTGATTGTGAGCGTCTCCATGCCAATCAGTCGGGAAACATGACTTCGGTGCAGTTAGGATGTTTGTGCGTACACTTTCGGCACCGTTCGGGATGTGGAGAGCTATACGCGTTTGAAGGTTTCATCTGAGCTTTGTAAAGGACTTGAACGATGAAAGCTAAGTAGTTCATGACTACACACGTGGGCAAGTATACATGTACGCATGTGTGCATGTGCGCGCACGTGAGCGTGCGTATGTGTGTGTGTGTGTGTGCGTGTGCGTGTGTGTGTGAGTGTTACTTTGTTTAACCATCAGTTAGACCAGTGGTTCTCAGCCTTTTCCCGACCATCACCCCTTAAAAGCTATTTTTGACGTAAGCTAATTGGTAATCTTACACCAAAAAATGATAACAAATATTCTTTTCTACTCTAGGCACAAAACCCGAAATTTTGAGGGAGGGGGCCAGTCGATTAGATCGACCCAGTACGCAACTGGTACTTAATTTATCGATCCCTTAAGGATGAAAGGCAAAGTCGACTACGGCGGAATAATGATAACAAATATTAAATATTATGTAATTACGACTAATCGGCACTAAAAAAATGTCCTTTCGGTATGATGTGATTTGAGGAATTTGGTTACTATTTCCATCAGATCGAATGATTACGCAGAGGTTATCTCGACTTGTATGAGTGAATATGTGAGTACCTGTACATATTTCATACATACATCTAACTCCAGATTATAACCAGTAGCGTAGCTGGGGTAGGACGAGGGGGCGGTCCGCTCCGTGTTACGCTTTTACGGGAGCGACTCTTTTGGGTCTGTTGTATATGCCAGCATAGAAGTGTAGGGGCTCGAGTGAGTGGGACAACAAACTCAAGGGCTGCTCTGGGCGGCACACACTCTAACTAAGCTACTGGCTATAACAACCTATATTTATTACAATAATTCATAGAAAGCCACGAAGAAACCTATACATGGTCGCCCGACACGCCGAAATTAGCATCAACCTAAAATCTTACCCAACCATCCTGGAAAAGAAAACGACGATTCGGAGTAATGTACTTTTGCATGTTTCTAAAAAGATGAGAGTTATCTTCATAGATTTTCTTCGTCGGAAATGACTTGGGCCTATAATGAAGATGGTTAATAAAAGAAATGTGGAAGTGGATATATAACTTGAGATGAAATGAACTGGTAAGCGACGATTTATTCTCCGTTATAAAATACAATGATTGCCATACATGAAATAAAATAACATAACAAGTTACAACAAGGATGCGAGAGAGGCTTCGTGGTTGGGCAGGACTGATCTTGTAAACAAAGCCGACGTACTGTTTGGTGGTGTGTAGAGATAGACGTTGGTCGTGCAGTGATCATACAACAATGATGTTGACGCGTGTCTGGTGGAGATGAAAGCGGAGACAGTTTGGTGCCAGAACATCGCTGCTGGAGATGAGTTGCGTGTGGTCAGTGGCGCGTGCCAAAGACCTAGAACAGTCGAGAAGTGTCGTTCTTATAGGGAATAATAGGCTCCTAGAAGCTGGTGATTAGTTCCCCGCGTAAGGAAAAGTAAACTGTTGCGCCAACGCGATTGGACAGCTGGAATCCGACTAATACAAATAACAGGTTTGTTTAATCATGAGGTTATGTGACCGCTGAACCGGAAAGGTCTCGTGGAGTCGATCAAAACGAAAGCATTTCATACAATGACAGTGTAAATCACTTCTGCTACAGGCCGAAACAATAAAAACTACAATTCATGAACCAATTTAATAATTAAACCAAATTTTAATCTTGTCATAATTCCGTCTATGTCTAATGGGATTTATATACACCAGTACTATATTTTCTAACCCGTCACAGAGAGAAAAGCTAGGTTGCCCACTGTAAGATTTGAACTCAGAACGTAAAGGACTCTACAAGTTTGTCCACTATCCTCATGATACCGTTAATCCGTCACTTAGCTTTAATCGTTCTTTTTGTTTTCATTTTCCACAAGTTTTAACTATTTTCTGGTGAAATTGTATGATTTTAGATTGTGTTCTTCCTGTCACATTCGATTGTTTCTCTCAGTATATTTTATTGCTGCGGGAATGTTATTCAGAAATTTTCCGTAATAAAAAATAAAAACGCGTTCCTTTTTTGATTTGGTTGAGATCTTAGAGGGTTTAGAGATAACTGAAAATTATGTAGACAACTGAATATTTTATTCAAACGGAAATAAAGATATTCGAATGGAGCTCATGCATAAATATCTGCTATAAAGCTTATCACAAACCATTGTGTAAGTTTATCTATGGTCGTTGACCTTCTGAAATAGCAGGTCTTGCTATCGTTTCCTACAAATCACATCCTAACGTCTTAAAAGTTGAAGGACACATTAAATGGTGTAGTTCTAGATCAACAAAAATACGATTGTAATGCATTTAATCGTAGATCTGAGCTGACCTGGGGTTAACAGCAACAAACGAAAGTCGTTTAAACTATTGCAAATAAAAGAAATTTACTTCGATATTTATTTGAGGTTAGTCATTTTAATTCATGAATTCCAATAGTTTTTTTTATTATTGTTATTTACAGTAAATAAATGTGTTCTTTATTGAAAGCCAGTCATTGATTATACAAAAAATATTACTTTAGACGCATTTGCAGTGGAACTGTTATTCTGTTAACACTTCATGGTTTGATAAATTAGGTTTTAAAATACTTTTATTTCAGTAAAAAAAAAAAGGAGGAAAACTTCCAAATGTTCAGTAAAATTGCGTTTTGCTTTCTGCTTGCGCAAAAACTGTATAACATTACTTAGTGGTTTTAGTCTACACTTATCTTAGCCATCAGATAACAAAAGGTCATAGTTTTATCACCACTAGTCACATGGTCGCCAAATACGACATTATTAAGAACCTCACTGTCGTGAGATTTGTTTGCTTTTCATAGTCCTCTTTTAGGTCTTCTCACATCTACTCGTGTCCAGCTGAGAAAAACTGTTGGGTGTTGAGATTCAGATAGTATATATAAATTAGTGGAATTATATTTTTAAAAAATGCCCTGTATGAATAGATCTTGGTGCCTTAGGAATACAGATGAGATAAATGAGCTCCAAAACCTCGGTTCCGTATACCATCGATTCACACGTGAACGTAACTACGGTGTTGTCGTCGATTACTTATTTTCTTAGACTTACCGTATTTACACGTGTATAAATATATATATATATATATATATATATATA
>NC_068984.1:16622441-16624938 GCF_001194135.2 Octopus bimaculoides
ATGTTGGGGGTACAAACACAGACACACAAACACACATACATATATGTATACATATATACGACGGGCTTCTTTCAGTTTCCGTCTACCAAATCCACTCACAAGGCTTTGGTTGGCCCGAGGCTATAGTAGAAGACACTAGCCCAAGGTGCCACGCAGTGGGACTGAACCCGGAACCATGTGGTTGGTAAGCAAGCTACTTACCACACAGCCACTCACGACGGGCCCCCGTTTTTTAACATTAATTTCGTTTATGCCTATTTGAAGAAACCGCTTCTAATGCAAGATATGAATATCGAACTCCTGAAACATGCTGTTCTGTTGGAATTTCCTCTTCTCCAACGAACGTCAGCGACAAGTCTTTTGCTTATAACTCTTGTAAAAGGACTAGCATTACAATAACTAGGATATCTGTATCCATCAAATATTATCACATGGATCTCGAATATTCCCAAGAGATTCTCAATATATCTCAGTCGGAGTATTAAAAAGAAAAATTCAGATTTTTTTGAGCTGGGAGAAATAATGATAATTGGAGGAGGCTAATTGGGAAATAATTTGGATTCTAACAGGTTTGTGGTTTGAAGGGAGAAATAAGCAGGCGGAGACGTTATAGATTGATGCCATTCTGAATAAGAAGAAATGAGCAAAGTATTTATAACACCCTAGAGTTGACGTTAAGGATGGGAATGACCTAAGTACATCAAACACGTTTAACCCATTACCTCCCATAATTCTATTAACTGGAATTTTTTTAATGAAACTTTGATTTCTAGCATAAAACAGCCTTAGAAACACGCTGGAATGATCAAAATAACATTTTAAATAGAAATAAGCGAGATATTGGGTGAAAAATTAACAGACCTCATTTGAATAGCAGAGAAATATACCTAGTAGATAGAGCAAAAAGGTTAGATATGTGTAAATATTGACAGATAATTACGAAATTTGTAATTTTTAAATGATCTCATATGAGATCACTGGTTGGTAATGGGTTAAGTAAAGGAGACAATCAATTGATACTACTGATCTATGGGTGGTGGCGTCTCAAGGCATGGATTCACTGGGAAGTCGCCCGGGGGCTTCACGGGCATAGGGACCCAATTTTGATCTATGTATGATGTGGCTTACTGTCAATGTACTCTTACAACAGTGCATTGGGTTTTTTCCCGGGTGGGGCTGCTATAATGTTGCTAAGACGGCCCTGTCTATGGGCTAATATGCCCTAGAGAGTTAAGATAGCAAATTAGATTAGAATCTCAGTTGTAAGAGTTTTGTTGTATCACTAAAATCTTTGAGGTTAGAATATTTATATTAAAGCTAAAACGTTAGAGAAAGACGCAAAAGATCTTCAAGTGACAAGCGAGAATCGCTCTCTTCAAACTTCAATGTTTCGTATATTATATGCAAATGTATGTAAATAATATGTATATTATATGCATACGTGTAAATGTGCGCTTGTGTGAGAGCGTATATTTTAATGCCCCGTGTGTGTGTGTGTGTGTGTGTGTGTGTGTACTTTGGACATTAAAATATATACTGCTGTAGATACATTCATGCATACGCATATAATATACATTCACACTTGTATGTATGCATGTATGTATGCGTGTGTATATGCATGTATGTATGCGTGTGTATATGTATGTATGTATGTATGTATGTATGTGTGTATGTATGCAGAGAATAAATTAATAGATCTGAATGATAGAATTCTAAACACTTCAGCCTCTAATTTGCAGCTTTATAATTGTTTCTTCAAATATAGTTCAGACAGACTTCGCTTATCATCTTAACAGGATCAATTAAATAAATACGAATGAATTATTGAGGTTGTCGTTTAGCCCCAGGTCAGCTGTAATCAGGCAGAACTATGATGAAAGACGTTTCAGTCAAAACCACTTCGTCTTTTATTCAGATATTAATGAATCTAGGACAAAGTTGTATTTCTTTTTCTTAACAGTAGAATATGATTTAAAGAGAGACTGAGCTGATATTTCTAGCAGTCCAAGCTTCCACGTAGAATCGTATTCGTTCCTTACTGAGGTTGACTATTTCACAGAGAAGTTTGGAAGTATTTGCTAATCCTCAAAAGACACGAGGTCGAAACTTATCTCAGCTGCAAAGAGTCTCATTAAACTAGTCTCTCTTTATTTACATACGTGGTGGGTGTTGAAAAGTTCTTGACTTTAAGGGTGTCACGAAAGGCCTGGCTGAAGGTCCAACCTTCCGAGTTCTTTTACACGGCTAAGAAAAACTGAAGACTTGTCTCAATAAGTGTGTGAATCTAAGAGGGGAACATGTTGAACAAAATCGCAAATGGTCCTCCTGTATTTTCCTTTACCTAAAGCCAGGAACTTTTCAGCACCCCCTCGTACAGTTGTGTGTGTGTGCGTAAAAAAGGGGTTTATTTCCACACAGGAAAGAATAAAAGAGAGTCAGTTTGTGGTGTTGAAAATGAACCTGAGTCTTAAAATGAATTGTAGTTTTTTAAATTTTT
>NC_068984.1:16625117-16625655 GCF_001194135.2 Octopus bimaculoides
AAATTTTTTGATAAATTTCTTAAAATACTACACCGGTATTTCTTTTTTCTTTTCTTTTTTTTTATTTTTTCAATGATAAATTAAAAGACATTGCAAAGAAGTTGGAGAGACAGGGAAAAATTCGGTGAAGCATGCTTGAAAAAAAACAACAAATGTTCATACAATTTCACGTATTCAATAACAGAAAAATAATAAGAGTTCGAATGTTCGATAAACTTCATAGTAATGCATGATTGAAAATTCGTGGGTTTCGAAGCAATAAGTTATATTAACAATTAGATACGATGAAACTAGAAAAACATTACTTTTTCTGTCGTAATACCTGAAGGAGTATCCTTGTCGTATATTTCGCTGCTGAAATTGCTTTTGTGTATAAAGTATTTCGCTGGAAGGGACACCGTATATCGTTATGCAACTATAATATGCGACCAAATATATTTTTTTCTACTCGTGGGACAAGGCCCGAAATTTTGGAGGAGGGGGGGGGCAGTTGATTAGACCGACTCCAGCACGCAGCTGGTACTTAATTTATTGACCC
>NC_068984.1:16625665-16628120 GCF_001194135.2 Octopus bimaculoides
AAGGATGAAAGGCAAAGTCGACCTCGGTGGAATTTGAACTGAGAACGTAACGGCAGACGAAATACCGCTAAGCATTTCGCCCGACGTGCTAACGTTTCTGCCAGGTTGCCGCCTTATGCAACCAAGTATATTAAGGACATTATAAACCATTATTGTGCCTCACCTGTGTTTGCAGTATTATTAATTATTTTGAAGGCGGCGAGCTGGCAGAATCGTTAGAGCGCTGGACGAAATGCTTAGCAGTATTTCGTCTGCCGTTACGTTCTGAGTTCAAATTCCGCCGAGGTCGACTTTGCCTTTCATCCTTTCGGGGTCGATAAATTAAGTACCAGTGAAATATTGAGGTTGATGTAATCCCCCAAAATGGCTGCCCTTATGGCAAAATTTGAAACCATTATTAATTCACTTTTGAAAGTTATCTCGACAGATATCCTATGATAGTTTTTTAAGATATAGGTCAAGTCCTGACCAGTTATAAACTCAATGAAGTCAATTGTTTCCGCCCACCTGTGGATCAGAGTTCTGGTTGGCCACTGTCTCATTACGTCATACGTTTCTTTGGGTGTTCTAATCACATAATCTAGTTTGGCAATGGTTCAGCGTTCTGGTTGGTTAACTTCTTGGTGATGACATTTGTTTACCAACTGTTTTGATCATTTGTTTTTGTCCACTCGTGGTCCGCTGTTCTGGTTAGTTGATCTTCTACTTACGTCATTTGTTTATTTTGGTCTCTCGTTTTTGGCTCACTGTTCCCTTATGATATCAATTATTTTTCCTATGTCTCAGTCAGCTGAATGTTTATTTCTTTTTTTCTGGGTGTCCTGCTTAGACCATAAATAAAATCTAACTGGTTAATCCTAAGGTGACGCGTAAGATGTAATTGTACAGTAGTTTGAAGTTAGGGTTTCGAATCCCGAAGGAAGCACGTTGCTTAACCTTTTATTTTTTTAGACGTTGGTTCCTGCCGTTTTTAGTTGGGTTGAATAAAATGGTTTTTCTCATTCTATTGTGTTTATATTTCATTTCTTAACAAACATATTTTCTTTATTCCGGGATGGTCTTTTTTTTTTTTTTGCCAAATAAACACACGCACTGTATATATTCGTTCATCATTCGTTTATTACTGTTCTTATTTTTAACTCATGTCCATTGTCCGAAAATCTTTCGTTACACATCTGTGACCTCTTCAGCAACACTTTCCGTCCTCGTGTATGCTCCTGTTCTAATACGTTCCCTCTTTGAAATAGAAAAAGCATTCACAAAAATTCGGTGGAACCTGAACAAACATAACAACAACAACACAAATGGCCACAACACAAACAACAACAACAGCAACAACAACAGTAACAACAATAATGTTACCTCCGAACACAAATTCATAAACATATTTTCTTTATCCAATTAGAATTAAGGTAAAGTGTTCCTAATACAATGATCTAAAGGGAAAACTTCATGTACAAATATGTATGTATGTATGTATGTATGACTCTTCTATTTCTTTAATTATTATAAATCTTCCACTGAGGAGGGAGCCGGTTTCCAACAAAGATACAAGGCTTCATCTTTGGGATGCAGTTAAAACAGACAAATTCACATTTGGAACTTCAGAAAAGTTTTGCACATATTTACTGTTCCACTCACAGATTGCACTTGTTATGTACGAATTAGCCGGTCGATAATCCCAGTTTATCCAGATTCTCCTTTAAGCATTTACTAACAAAACCTAGTGCTCCAATTATCATTGATATAAATATGAATTCATAGTCTGGATATAAAAGCTGGAGGTTTCGAAGCAGTTGTTCACAGATATCCTCTTTTTCTTTGATTTTGAAAGGGATATTTATACCTAAAAGGCAATGCATGTATGTACACACACACACATAATGAAGGCGCGTGGCCTAGTGGTTAGAGCATTCAGCTCATGACTGCAAGGTCTGAGTTCGATTCCCGGCGGCACTTTGTGGCCGTGAGCATGATACTTTATTTCCCGTTTCTCCAGTTCACTCGGCTGACAAAAATGAATTAATCTTATAAAATCCATCTTGAAGCTATAAAAGCTCTTCCTTATCCATTGCTCTGCTTTTCTGCCTCGTCCTGCCTTCCACTTCCAGTTCTTGGCTAAGCTGTTACCATTCCTGGAAGGTTGCCCAGCTGTAAAAACACTAACTTCAAAAGTATGCAAATATCGAAATTTTCAGACTCTGTCCACTCGGATATTCGAAATGGTAAAAGAAAATTTAAGATACTAAGATTGTGCTACTCTGTGTGCGGGTGTGGGTGTGTGTGTGGGTGTGGGTGTGTTTGTGTGTATGTGTGTGTGTTTGTGTGTGTGTGTGTGTTTGTGTTTGTGCGTGTGTGAGTGTGTGTGTGTGTGTTTGTTTGTACGTGCGAGAGAGAGAGAGTATGTATGTATGCATGTGTGTGTATGTATGTATGTATGTACGTATGTATGTAT
>NC_068984.1:16628130-16628311 GCF_001194135.2 Octopus bimaculoides
TATATATATATATATATATATATATATATATATATATATATATATATATATATATATATGTAGGTATATGTATATATATGTATGTTTGTATATGCCTGTATATGTATGTATGTATATGTATGTATGTATATATATATATATATATATATATATATATATATATATATATATATATATATAT
>NC_068984.1:16628839-16631488 GCF_001194135.2 Octopus bimaculoides
ATATATATATATATATATATATATATATATATATATATATAAAGATATTATCGTCACTTTTTATCTTTGAGTGCGCAACTTGTAAATGAATTGCAACTTACATACCTGTGCAATCTGTATATATCTATTCATATAGATATACGCAGTTGTTTGCAATGCATACATACATACATACATACTTACATCTGTACATATATATATATAAGCATTTATCCATACACACCTAAGTACATATATCATCAGCATTTAATGTCCGTTTTCCATTTGTGTGTTTATATAAACACATATAGACACACAAACACACACACACACACACACATACACACGCATGCATGAATGTATATATGTGAATACACTTGTTTTTCTTTTTATTTACACATAAACCTGTTTTCATTTCACTGTTTCCGTATATAAACACGCAGTTGATTTATGTGTGTATTCAAATGTGTGTCTATGTATATATGTATGTATGTATGTATGTATATTTGTTTGTATGTATGTATATATGTATGTATGTATGTATGTATGTATGTATGTGTAAATATGTGTATACATGTGTATGTGTTTAAAAATATATAATGTCGTGTATATGTTGCATGTTTCATTTAAGGATTTATCTTTGTATTTTAATTTCCTTCTCACCACCATCATCACACACTATCACAATCGCCACCACCACCACCACCACCATCACTACCACCACCACCACCACCACCACCCCCAACAGTCATCTATTGGTTCTATCTGTATACTTTCGAAGAAATCTGATAACACATTTCATGCTGGAATTTTGTGAAAGGCTGGACTATTTGTCAAAGGACTCCCTTCAGTTCTACCAAAATTTGATACTGTTTACGATTTAGTTACAAATTTGATTTGTCAGTTTTTGGCACACCTCAACATTCCAAAAAACATCCCTATATTTAGGCTGACTTGAAGAAGTCTGAAAACCAGTAATCTCTCCAAGAACTAACTGGACAAGCCACACACTAAATTATTTATCAATATCATTTATTTCGTCCATTCTTCAATTTAGCAAATAGCTTTTTTTAATTCAATCATTTTCACAAATACAGTTTCTGAAAACTTATAATTTTCTGAAACTCTATTATATCTAAATAATTCCTTTTGAAAAAGAATACAGACACACACACACTCACACACACACACACACACATACACACATACACTTACACACATTTACACACACTAAAAGACACAGACAGATACACATTTCAAAAGACACAGACAGGTGCACATTTTAACAGAAATACAGAAATTGGCAACAAGAAGCAGCCAAAGACATTAGCAAAATTACAACAAATTTAAATATTATATGGAGAAATTTGAAAATTTAAAAACGGATATTTCAAAAATAAATTCATATTAAGAGAACGTAACCAAAATATACGTAAGTCATTTTTATATTTTTATTCAACTATTTATATATTCCCTGGGGTTGTTAAACAGTACTTTGGTTAATGTACTATGTTTGGATTCTAATTTCAATTATTTGGACAGGGAGATATTTTATAAAAATTTAATTATTACTTTTTATGACTTCAATTTTTGACAGAAAAGTAAATGTTGTTTTATCATTAGGTAGACATAGCCTATAGCTATTGTCTTTCTTTTTTTGTCTTGGTAGATGCAAATCATTTTTTATTCTAATCAGATGCATTACTTGTGGATTATCATATTAAAAATAGTGGATTGGTTTTGTGCAACTAATTCATATAGTTTGAGTTCAATTCTTAATGCCAGCATTTGATTACACTCTTTCTCTTTCTCTTTTCTCTTTTACTTGTTTCAGTCATTTGACTGCGGTCATGCTGGAGCACCGCCTTTAGTCGAGCAAATCGAACCCGGGACTTATTCTTTGGAAGCCTAGTACTTATTCTATCGGTTTCTTTTGCCGAACTACTAAGTTACGGGGACGTGAACACACCACCATCGGTTGTCAAGCGATGTTGGGGTGGGTACAAACACAGACACACAAACATATACACACACATACATATATATATATATATACATATATACGATAGACTTCTTTCAGTTTCCGTCTACCAAATTCACTCACAAGGCTTTGGTCGGCCCGAGGCTATAGTAGAAGACACTTGCCCAAGGTGCCACGCAGTGGGAATGAACCCGGAACCATGTGGTTGGTAAACAAGCTACTTATCACACAGCCACTCCTGTGTAACAAAACTTCGATATTTTTTATTTTTTATTTTTTTGTCTTTGGTCTTGTAAGTGTTATTGCCAATTTGCTTCTATCTAAAAATCAAAAGAAATGGCTATTACTTTTGTGCCTGGACATCAATGTTTTGAAACTGACCTATTTTCCCATTACGTTTCAGACAGATTCAGCACTGAGTGGCTGAAGCAGAAATATCATTATAGCAAATATCCTGCTCAATAGTGCAGATTTGCTTGTCAGTTGCTTAACCTGTAACCACTTCGTAAGTTACCCTCTAGTAACTTATTTTATCAGTCTCTTTTGCCGAACCACCAAGTTACGGGGGTGTAAACACACCAACATTGGTTGTCAAACGATGGTGGAGGAACAAGCACAGACACACAGATATATATGTATATATATATATATATATATATATATATATATATATATATATATATATATAT
>NC_068984.1:16632037-16637008 GCF_001194135.2 Octopus bimaculoides
CACACACACACATATATATATATACGATGGGCTTCTTTCAGCTTCCATCTACCAAATCCACTCACAAGGCTTTGGTTGGCCCGAGGCTATAGTAAAAGACACTTGCCCAAGTTGCCATGCAGTCGAACTGACCCAGAACCATGTGGTTGGGAAGCAAGCTTCTTACCACACAGCCACGCCTGCGCCTGTAGAATTCTAACTGCCAGCTCATCTCCTGCGACAACTTGATACATTTGAAATAATTTTATTCAATACATTTTTCCTGAATACCTTTCGATAATTTTGTTTTGACTCACTTCATTATCACTTTTAATTATAATTTTGAGAATTGATAATTGATATTTTCTTTTATTATTATGATAAAAATTTATGTTAAATATTTCAATATTTCATTTATCTTTTCTTTCCAACAAATTTAATCAATTTTCTTTATTATTTAATTACAATTCTTAATGGTTTCGCTTTATCTGGAAATATATTTGATTGTCCACAATTAACATTTTAATTAGTTTTTAAGCAGAATCATTTAGAATGACAGATAAAATACCTTGCAGTGTTTAATTACATACAACTACTTGATTCTGAGTTCAAATGCCACTAATATTGACCTTGTGTTTCGTCTTTTCTCTGGTCTATGACATTCAGTCTTTTTAGCTTCCTTTCAATCAAAACTTTTCCATTCTTCGTAGTCCTTTATGCCTATGAACCACTCAAACTCTTATTTCACTCTATTGGGCCTTCATAGCCATTCAATGTTTAAAAAATTCCTATTATATTTTTATAATCAAATATCATTAGGAATTGTATTAAAAAAACTGTTAAAATATTTTTTATATTGTAGAAGTATAAGCAATTTATTGCAGGCGTGGCTGTGTGGTAAGAAGCTTGCTACCCAACCACATGGTTCCAGGTTCAGTCCCACTGCATGGCACCTTGGGCAAGTGTCTTTTACTATAGCCTCGGGTCAACCAAAGCCTTGTGAATGGATTTGGTAGACAAAAACTGAATGAAGTCCATCGTACAAATGTGTGTGTGTGTGTGTGTGTGTGTGTGTGTGTCTGTGTTTGCCCCCACCACCATCGCTTGACAACCGATGTTGGTGTGTTTACATCCCCGTAACTTAGTGGTTCGGCAAAAGAGACTGATAGAATAATTACTCAGCTAACAAAGAATAAGTCCTAGGGTCGATTTGTTCGACTAAAGGCAGTGCTCCAGCATGGCTGCAGTCAAATCACTGAAACAAATAAAAGAAAAAAAAAGAAAAGAAATTTTAACAACGAACTCTTTAAAGCCCCCCCCCCCATCCTTCAAAGTCATGTTGATCCCATTTAAGAACCACTCTGGTATCCAAACTTGCACAATCGTGTAAAAATGGCATTCCATCTACTTTTCAACATAATGGACTTATTCCCCTAAGCATTGAAGATTAAAACATATGATCCTTGTCTCTAAGAATATAGAGACTGTCTAAGGAAGATTTGGTTCAGTATTAACAACTAAAATACTATAAGCATTGATGGAATTACATTATTTAAATATTTGACAATGTAAAATTCTCTGCTGGCTCTAATGCTGCCTGGAAAGTAGTTTTAGTTATGTCAGTGCATCAGAGAATGGAGTCTACACCACATCACTAAAAGTAAGGAGAAATCTTGTTATCGATATAAGGATAATAGGCGGCGCAAGCTGGCAGGATTATTAGCACACCAGACAAAATGCTTGGCAGAATTTCATCTGAAGGCAGCAAGCTCACAAACACAGACTCACAAACATATACACACACACACATACATACATACATACATATATACATATATCTATATACGATGGGCTTCTTTCAGTTTCCGTCTGCCAAATCCACTCACAAGGCTTTGGTGAGCCCGAGGCTATAGCAGAAGACACTTGCCCAAGGTGCCATGCAGTGGGACTGAACCCAGAATCGTGTGGTCGGTAAGCAGGCTACTTACCACACAGCTATGCCTGCATTTATGCTTATTTCTGTTTAGAAGTTAAATTAAGGTTTGGCAGTGTCAGAAAATCCCAATCTGCAGTTAGAACCATTAAAAAGTAAAAGACTATTCTTTTTTTTTTAACATAGGTCAGTCATGGCTGTATTGTCAAACTGTTTGCTTTGCAACCCTGTAGTTTCAGGTTCAGTTCCTCTATATACAACTTTGGACAAATGTCTCCTACTATTGCTCTGAGCCAACCAATGTCTTGTGAGTGAATTTGGTTGATGGGAACTGTGTGGGAATCTATCATATGTATGTATGTATGTATGTATGTATGTATGAATATATGTATTGCTTGTGTGTGTGTGTGTGTGTGTGTTTGTCCTCATCCCCATCATGACAATCAGTGTTGGTTTGTTTCTGTCTTCATAACCTAATGTTTTGGCAAAAGTGGCCAAGAGAACAAATACCAGTCTTCAAAAATTAATAAATAAATAAATAAATAAATAAAGTACTGGGGTGGATTTGTTTGACTGAACCCTTCAAGGCATTGTCCCCATATGACCACAGTCCATTGATTGAAACAAATAAAAGAATTTTAAAAATGAAGGAATAAAAGAATAAAAGAATAAAAGGATTCATACTTTGTAAATTACCAAACGTTGCAATACTTTGTTGAGTTCTTTAGAATGAATGAAGAGAGAAATAGTTGAATCCAATCCTTTTATAACCAATGCTTAACCAAGGAACGTGGAGGCGCAATGGCCCAGTGGTTAGGGCAGCGGACTCGCGGTCATAGGATCGCGGTTTCGATTCCCAGACCGGGCGTTGTGAGTGTTTATTGAATGAAAACACCTAAAGCTCCACGAGGCTCCGGCAAGGGATGGTGGCGAACCCTGCTGTATTCTTCCACCACAACTTTCTCTCACTCTTACTTCCTGTTTCTGTTGTGCCTGTAATTCAAAGGGTCAGCCTTGTCACACTGTGTCACGCTGAATATCCCCGAGAACTACGTTAAGGGTACACGTGTCTGTGGAGTGCTCAGCCACTTGCACGTTAATTTCATGAGCAGGCTGTTCCGTTGATTGGATCAACTGGAACCCTCGACGTCGTAAGTGACGGAGTGCCAACAACCAAGGAGCATTTATAAATAAATATCTTGTTTTACTAAATGTTTTATTGTAGCTTTACACCTGAAGTATTTTTTAGTATTCCCTGTTCTTTTGTATTTCCAGAGGTGTCTGAAAACAATGCATTCTAAGAAGGAAAGCAACCTATGCCTCTCACTGCTTGTACTGCTCTGTTCAGTCAGCTTCTCATTGGCTTTCCCTCACATTCAACCATTTTTCTTCCTATGTAACATTAATGGACTAAGTAAAGACGTGGGTATAGACAAAGGAGAGATTTCTTTGAGTGTATCAATCAAAGGAAACCCAGAATATTATGAACCGGGTAATATATATGAGAGTAAGTAGAATATTTTAACTTAACCCTTTCATTACTGTATTTATTTTGAGATGCTCTGTGTTTCTTTCAATTGATTTTAAATATAACAAAGAATTTATGAAAATAACTTCATTATCCTTAACCCATTCATGCTGATCACCCGTTTAAACTGACACTTAATTTATAAGGGTATAAAACAAATACATGATACAAATTGTGATTTGTGTATGATCTGTATCAAAGAATGAAACATGTTCATAAAAAGATTGTGAATGATGAAAAAAAGAGATATAGGAACATACTTATGTAGTGTTGAGTCTATCTGTATTATGTGTAGATGTAGATGTAGATGTATGTATGTACACAATTGTTTTGCTGTTATTGTTGTTGCCAGTGTTGCTGTAGCTTAGCCTCAGTTCAATCCCAATATGTGGTACCTTAGAAAAACATCTTCTAACATGTGAAGGCATGTGGCTTAATGGTTAGGGTATTTAACCCATGATTGTAAGGTCAATTCCTAGTGGCACGCTGTGTCCTTTATCAAGACACTTTATTTCATGCTTCTCCAGTTCACTCTACTGGCAAAAATAAGTAGTACCTGTATTGCAAAGGGCCAACTTTAACACACTTTTAGTCATGCTGAATCTCCTAGAGACTTGTGTTAAGGGCACATGTGTCCGTGGAGTACTCAGCCACTTGCATGTTGACTTCATGAGCAGGATGTTCTGTTGATCGACTCAACTTGAACTCTATTCACCATAAACTGATGGAGAACCAGTTTATATATCTTCTAACAAAGTCTTGGATTGATCCAAGTGAAACTGAAGAGTTGGGAATTATTTGGCAGTTCACATAATAGACCATATCTATTGGTGAGTGGTGGACCTTCATCCATTGCCCCATTTAACATTGCTTCTCTGCTGCAAGAATAAACCATGAGGCATCACTTCTAAACCCTTTCCCTTCTACCAACCTTCGAGAGCCTGTAAAAAAGACCATTGGTTTGATACAGATCAACATTTTAAAAAAATATTATTACAATAAGTATTAAGATAAACCAAAAAGTATTTTACATGTTTTAAAAAATGAACTATACTCCAAAAATGATTAGTAGCTGAATACCAGCAACTGAATTTAGTTACTGAAAAACCATCATTACTGTCATTGTCATCATCATCATCATTAACATCATCATCATTATGATCAATGTCATCATCATGTATCTTTAATTTTTTCCCAATGTAATGACTAAAGTTAAGATGCTTGTTTTATTTACAGCAAATCGCTTTCGTCTCTGTTTAGTCATCCAATGAAATGCTTTGACAATCGGATAATGATAATGATGTTGATGGTGGTGGTGATGATGATGGGAAAGGCTGGTAGGGCAGACAGCAGCAGTAGTGATGGCTCAGATGACGACTTTAATGATGATGATGATGATGATGATGATGATTACAACAACAACAACGACAACAGTGGTGATGATGATACTGGTGGTGGCGGTGGCGGTGGCGGTGATGACGACGATGATGATGATAACAATGATGATGATGATGACAATGATGATGATAAC
>NC_068984.1:16637302-16637763 GCF_001194135.2 Octopus bimaculoides
GGTGGTGGTGGTGATGATGATGATGAATTTGACAATGATGATGATAACAGAAAATTAGTAATTTTGCTTTAATTAATCCTGAACAATAAAGGTTTTCTAAGTTAATTGTATCAACAAGGCATGAAATGAATTAGGAATGAAAATCTACCCAGAATGGTTCAACAACCACAATTGTTTTGCTGTTATTGTTGTTGCTATTGTTGCTGTAGCTTAGCCTCAAGTCAATCCTGACATCCAGCAGACCTATGAATAATAATATTTTCTGACCTCGATCCAAACGCCATCTGTCTTTACAATGTTAAATGTATGACTACAGTACTGAGTCTTATATAAGGTGGTAGGCTCTAATTTGAGGGAAATTTGGTTTCTATGTCTAGCAGGCAGAGTGACCACATAGAGGCCCTTCCTGTCATCAAACCTCGACTATACAATTTCCATTCAAGGTTTTACATATATATATA
>NC_068984.1:16637947-16642417 GCF_001194135.2 Octopus bimaculoides
ATATAAACTAACTTGGAAATGGAAACGTGGCATTCAGTCAAATAATGTATAGATAATCATCATCATCATCATTATCATCATCGTCGTTTAACGTCCGCCTTCCATGCTAGCATGGGTTGGACGATTTGACTGAGGACTGGTGAAACCAGATGGCTACACCAGGGTCTAATCTGATCTGGCAGAGTTTCTACCGCTGGATGCCCTTCCTAACGCCAACTACTCCGAGAGTGTAGTGGGTGCTTTTACGTGCCACCGGCACGAGGGCCAGTTAGGCGTTACTGGCGATGGTCACACACAAATGGTGCCACTTGCGCAGGAGCCAGTTCAGCGGCACTGGCAATGACCTCTCTCAAATATTTTTCATGTACCACTGGCACAAGTGCCAGTAAGGTAATGATCATACTCGAATGGTGCTATTTATGTGCCACTGGCACAGGAGCCAGTCAGCGGCCCTGGCAACGATCACACTCGGATGGTGCTTTTAACGTTCCACTGGCATGGATGCCAGTCAGGCGATGCTGTCATTGGCCACGTCAGTGAATTTGATTTTGATTGTATAAATATATACATGTATATATATATATATATATATATATATATATATATATATATATATATATATATATATATATATATATATATATATATATATCATCATCGTTTAACATCCACTTTCATTGCTGGCATGGGTTGCATAGTTTGACTGAGGACTGGCAAGCCAGGAGGCTGCACCAGGCTCCAATCTAATATTCCTTTATTATAATACTGGTTTCAAATTTTGGCACAAGGCTAGCAATTTCAGGGGAAGTGATAAGTTGATTACAAACTATTAATAAAAAATATATATATATATATATATATACACACACACACATACATATATGGGTACAGGACGTCACCAACAGTAAACATGAAATACAAAAACAATGAATTCGATACACAAACAACAAGAGAAACAAATGGAAAACAGGACAAGTAACATAAAGAACGACCCCTCATCAGTTGTCAGCTGTCTATCTACTCATTATTTCAAGTATTGAACAACAATGTGTGTTGGTTGGTCATTTTGAGAAGGAGGATGTTGATATACACAAAATGCAAGCCAAGTGAGATCATAGCCATGGCCGATGCCAGTGTCACATAACTGGCCTGTTTAAAAGTGCTGTTCAATCATCGGGCAATATACTGTGCTTCAGAAATGCCTGTGCCACCTAACTGGCACCTGTATTACTGGCAAATAAAATGCACCATTTGAGCATGACCGATGCCAGTGTCACCTGACTGGTATGTAAAAAGCACCATTCAAGCGTTGTCAATGCCAGTGCCACCTGACTGGCTCCTGTGTCGGTGTCATGTAAAAAAAGAGCACTATTTGAGTGTGGTCAATGTCAGTGCCACCTGACTGGTTCCCATGCCAGTGGAATATGAAAAGCACCCACTACACTCTCGGAGTGGTTGGAATTAGGAAGGGCATCCAGCCGTAGAAACCTTGCCAGATCAGATTGGAGACTGGTGCAGCCTCTTGGCTTGCCAGTCCTCAGTCAAACTGTCCAACCCATGCCAGCACGGAAAACGAAAATTAAGCAATGAAGATGATGATGATGATGATGATGATGATGATGATGATGATGACAACGACGATGATGACAATGATGATGATGACAATGATGATGATGATCATGATGATCATGATGATGATGATGATGATGATGAATGTTGATGATAATAATAATGATATATCATCATCATCATCATTATTTAACACCCATTTTCCATGCTGGCATGGGTTGGATGGTTTGACTGAAAGCTGGTAAGCTGGGAGCTGCACCAGGTTCTAATCTGATTTGGCATGGATTCTACAACTAGCTGCCCTTCCTAACACCAACCACTCTAAGAGTGTAATGGGTGCTTTTTTTAGATGCCACTAGCATGGGTGCCAGCAATGCTACTGTGCCTAATTAACCAGTTGATAATTTCTTTATGCCTTTATTAATTAAATTTAATTTTCTAATGTGTAATAATTTTTTCCTTTGTTTTCTTCTTTTCTTTTACAAGTTACCATTCAATCCAGTAACACATTTGATAATTTTCTACTGACTGGCCTCTATTCAATATCGGAGGATGTACGTAAAAGGATTCTATATATGCCAGCAGCCCCTGGCTTACCTGTTCAAGGTGAAAGTTTCATGTGTTCCACAATTTATTCACATTCCAATAATACCCCAGAATACCAGTTGCAGTTTCAATGGATTGCACCTCCATCTGGAACAGGATGCATCAATTTTCGGTATGTAGAGTTTTACTTTAACACCATGTTCGTCGATAAATCTATTCCTGCTAAATTATAGAATTTGATAGTATATAAGACATGCTTTTTTTTAACAAAAAACTCACGCAAATAATCACACTGGGTACTATATGCAAAGTCATCATAAATATTGCATGCTTTAATGCACTAAAATCTTTTCTTCCTGAATATGCAATGCTGAAGCTGGGATGCATCAAATATGCCGATGCATATCTTTCATGCTATCAAATAGGGCACAATGTTGAAGAAAGATAAGATTTTTCTCATGTCCACATTTCTTCTATAATAATTCTATTCACATCTCGCATGTATTATAGGAATTAATTCTAGTACTTGACAGTTTTCACTTTTACTTACATTACAAAAGCGTTACACTTTTGCAAATCTTGCCATAATGTGGCATTCCATAAAACTGATCCTTTTTTTTCCAATTCTAAATGAAAATCAATGAATATGGAAGGCAACGAAAAACTATGTGGCTGTGTGGTAAGTAGCTTGCTTACCAACCACATGGTTCCGGGTTCATTCCCACTGCATGGCACCTTGTGTAAGTGAGTGGATTTGGTAGACGGAAACTGAAAGAAGCCCGTCGTATATATGTATATATGTGTGTTTGTGTGTGTATGTTTGTGTCTGTGTTTGTCCCCCAACATCGCTTGAAAACCGATGGTGGTGTGTTTACATACCCGTAACTTAGCGGTTGAGCAAAAGAGACCGATAGAATAAGTATTAGGCCTTCAAAGAATAAGTCCTGGGGTCGATTTGCTCGACTGAAGGTGATGCTCCAGTTTGGCCACAGTCAAATGACTGAAACAAGTAAAAGAGTAAAAGAGTATTATGGATCTCTATGTTAATGCAACATTTTCATGAATGTAATGCTTCTGTAATACAGTGTGTACCTGTCCCCTACTTTATCATCCTGGAAAGATAAAAACTAAACATGATCCTAGCAGATTTTGAACTCAGAATGTAAATTGCCTGTATCTAAATACCACAGGCATTTTGTCTAAAGTTCCAATAATTCTGATAATTCATCGACCTTAATCCTGATCATATATTAGGAATAACATATTGTGAAGTGATGTGTCTGAACTATTTTGTTGAGTACAACAGTAATTTTACTTCTGCAAACAACATTGTGTCAAAGCCCAAAGAACTTGACAGGAAGATTTGCATTAGCAACAGTAAACCAAAAAGAGATTTCAAAGAATGTCAGTAATTTTAATTGCTCTGACTGAGCATGTTGGCATTATAGATACTCTATGTGGTTTGTCGACCTGCTAGTAATAGTTGCTAAATATTCCTCAAATCACACCTTACCATCTTAAACAGGAAGGAGGAATATTAGATATACTGTGTCTGAGAAAAGAAAGAAGACAGGATTGTCATGGCTGGAATTCCTTTGAGCAGAGGTCTCCTGAATCAAGGATAAATGTGGTATTAAACAACAGATTAAAGATATTTCATGCACAAAGTTCTTTGATCCAAAGATTGCTGTAATTGCTACATTAGTTTTATGCTACAATTCATTTTGAAGTGACAGAATGGCTTCAGCACAAATTGACTTCAGAATTGACCATGTTCTGAAGGGAATTTCACCCCAAGGATCATACTTTGGACATATTTGGTACATTTTGCAGTTTTTTTTTTTTTTTTGCTTGTTAGTTTTTTTTCTCAGAATATGGTTCCAATATCAAAAATGCTGCTCCACTGAAACCTAAAGATATGACTAGATGCTACTCGGAGTAGATTACTAAGTAATCGGGGAGGGCACTTCTGTACAGTAACTCAGTCTGCTAGAAGTAGCAGGAAATATTTCCTCAAATCATGCCCTGTCACACACTTATAAAGATGGGATGGGATGGGATGGCCGTGGCTGGTACCCCTTTGATAGTAGGTCACCAAATCAACTATAAAAGTACTAAAACCAAGTCATTACTGCAACTACTACTACTACTACTACAACTACTACTACTACTACAACTACTACTACTATTACTACTACTACTACTACTACTACTACCACCAGCACCACCACTACCACCACCACCACTACTACTACCACCACCACCACTACTACTACCACCACCACCACCAACAACAACAACAACAACAACAACATCACCGTCACCACCACCACTACTACTACTACTACTTCTACA
>NC_068984.1:16642438-16645263 GCF_001194135.2 Octopus bimaculoides
CCACCACCACCACTACTACTACTTCCATCACCACTACTACTACTACCACCACCACCATCAACAACAACACCACCATCACCATCACCACCACTACTACTACTACTACTTCTACAACCACCACCATCACCACCACCGCCACCACTACCACCATCACCACCACCACCACCACTAACACCACCACCACCACCACCACTACCACCACCACTACTACTACTACTACTACTACTACTACTACTACTACCTGTGGAAGATAAAACAAAATAAGAATGTGAAAGAATAAACTTATCTAATTTAAGGAGGCTGATTGAATCTTCCATTTTCAGCTGAAATTTATGATTAATGATGGTCCCTTTTTATGTTAACTCTTCTATTTGTAAAACGTTCTGTTTGAAAATTCCTTTAAATTTCTCTTTCATTCTAAGTTTTCAAAGTTGGCTTTCATTAGTATTCTCTCATGGAACCACTCTACATATTCATATATATCTGTTGCTTTGTACAATCAGATAAAACACAATAAGTTTTTCCACATCAGCAACATTCATTCAGTAAGTTCTGGTTTATGTAATCCATTAAATATATGATTGATGTCTCTAACAATGACAGTTGTTTGAATAGAAACGCACTGGCTGACCTGAGATCATTTATATTTCTAGTTTCAATAGCTGTTTCATTGTCTGTTATAACAATAGCCATCTAGGAGATAAGAATAGCAAGACTTCTTATATATTGTGTTATAGTACATGTAATAGCATACAATTGATAAAAGTAACACCTTATGTTGCTGTATTCTTTAAATAAAAAATTCTGTTCCATGCAATATGTATTATGCTATGCAATAGCTTATGTGTGGTTGCTAGAAATAGCAGTCAAATTTCTCTCAAATTACACCTCATTTTAAAAATAAGGATACAGAATCGGCAAAATAGCCAGCAAATAATAATGCTTGAGTTATTTTTACTTTTTTAATGAACTGACTGAATGTAAACAGTAAATCTTCATTCCCTAATAAAATTGTTTTATACAGTTTTAATGAAATTCGATTAGGCCTGGAAGAAGATTATGTAATGTGTCTTTCTCAACTGAATCTATTTTGACAATTCATTGACATTATATAAGGTGTCCACAAAGTTTGGGTACTTGGAGTAAATAAAATCATAACATAAACAATTAAATATAAGAAATGATAATTTCTTAAACTATGTCTTAATCCCCATGTACCCAGACTTTGTGAACACCCTGTATATCACTTAAAGGAATTTTATTGATTATCCCAGATGTTTGTGCATCATGGTTTGTAGAACCCCAATAACAACTGGTAGGATCAGTCCTACATCAATAGTCTGTGGCTTTCCGGATTTGGTAATCAGTATTGAAATTTTTATGAGGGCGTAGACTCCCTCATTTTCTTGTTTATTCATAGTGAAAACATACCTGACAATATTGGTTGATTGCATAAGTGGTTTTGAAGTGCTCTAAAGTAAGAAGAATCTTTATTTGTTTTGTCAGTATGATTTTTTAAGTGCTCTCCTGATCTTGGAGATTTCACAGATTCATTGGAAAACTCACTTTGACAAATCAGCACATTGGTAAAAGTTTGTTTGTCGGTAACAGAATAAAACCATCCTTTACTTATTTGATACAGTACCACCAACATTTCTTGTTTCTTCTCTGGTTCTGCAAGGGTTATACCAATACTCTTTTATTCTTTTACTTGTTTCAGTCATTTGACTGTGGCCATGCTGGAGCACCGCCTTTAGTCAAGCAAATTGACCCCAAGATTTATTCTTTGGAAGCCTAGTACTTATTCTAGCGATTTCTTTTGCTGAACCGCTAAGTTATGGGGATGTAAACACACCACCATCGGTTGTCAAGTGATGGTGGGGGGACAAATACAGACACACAAACACACACACTGTCCAACCCATGCTAGCATGGAAAGCGGACGTTAAACGATACATATATATACGACGGGCTTCTTTCCATCTACCAAATCCACTCAAAAGGCTTTGGTCGGCCCAAGGCTATAGTAGAAGACACTTGCCCAAGGTGCCACACAGTGGGACTGAACCCAGAACCATGTGGTTGGTAAGCAAGCTACTTACCACACAGCCACTCCTGCACCTAAAAAATATATATATAATACTATAGCTGTGTGTATTATTATTTATTTTTTATATTATTCTCTAAATATGACCACCCTATTGCTGTAATTATTTCAGGTGACAGTTTTATGAATAACTACTAATTTGTATTATTTTCCTCATTCTTTATCCTTCCCCTCATTCTTTATCTGCCAATGTCCCCTCATTACTGCCTTGTCTTCAAGTACCTTTCTTGGGTCTGCCAGCTCCTTTGCTCTACTTTGGGAATCACTACACTCTAGATATTACCTTTCATGAGAATCTCTTTGCAAAGTGGCATCTCATCCATGAATTCTGTCAACCACCCATCTCTGAAATAGGATAGGTTTTTTTTCAAACTATTTCACAGCAAAGTGCATCATCAGAGCATTCTCTCTCCCACATTTTTTAAAATTCTGACATAACTCAAAGTTCAATTATGTCATAGTACAATGTCTCCATTCCAATTCCCCCACATCACACCCAAATACTTTATTCTCTGAACAGCAACATCTTTAGAACTTCCCTACTGAAATAAGCCAATAAAAATGTAAGTCACCTCATCAACTTCACCTGTCTGGCAGGACTAACTGGGGTTATGGCCACAGTTCCAATCGTTCTGAAAATAAAATATTAAAAAATATCATTTTTTCTGGTGATGAAGCTCATTATGGATTATCCAGGAGGAGGAGGAGGAGGAGGAGG
>NC_068984.1:16645465-16650946 GCF_001194135.2 Octopus bimaculoides
AAAACATAATTAAATAAATAAAATAAAGAAGAAAGCATAAAAAATTCTCGCTATTTCCGGTTGCTTCAATTACTTTCTGGTTTTGATCATTTTATATCACTAGCTTTGTATATAAGCAATAATTTTGCTAATTCGTTTTTTACTACCATTAATAACTACATATCGCTTTTACTCTTTTACTTGTTTCAGTCATTTGACTGTGGCCATGCTGGAGCACTGCCTTTAGTTGAGCAAATCGACCCCAGGACTTATTCTTTGTAAGCCTAGTACTTATTCTATCGGCCTCTTTTGCCAAACTGCTAAGTTACAGGGACTAAACACACCAGCATCGATTGTCAAGCGATGTTGGGGGCACAAACACTGACACACAAACATATACACACACATACATATATATACATATATACGACGGGCTTCTTTCAGTTTCTGTCTACCAAATCCACTCACAAGGCTTTGGTCAGCCTGAGGCTATAGTAGAAGACACTTGCCCAAGGTGCCAAGCAGTGGGATTGAACCCGGAACCATGTGATTCGTAAGCAAGCTACTTACCACACTGAAAATTTATCTTTAGGTTTACATAAAGCAGCTTCATTATGCTATTGTGTCTTTTAGTATATTCTGGGGGGAACTAGAATGAGACAACTTGTTACCATGTAATCCATTGTTTCAAAAAATACACCACACAGGAGACCACATTTGTCATCTATAGAGCAAGTAGTGTAACTATTTCTGTCCATATACCTAATGGTGATAACTTGCACATATATCAATGAAAGCTGTTGATTCAGATACTCCAATCAGATGAATTTACTCATCCAGACCAGATATACTATTTTTTGTTTATATATCTGATATCCTGTTTGTGGGAAGTATTGGTCATCATGATTGATCGATATCTGTTTTCACTGCTGCTTTATGTTCACACTTCAACTGTTTTAAGATTAATCCAATTTCTTGCATTTTAATGCTGCAGATATATTAGATCGGGAGTGGACAGCATTAACAGCCTTCTTGTCTGTTAATGCTCAAAAGTCCACTTCCACCTTTAAGGCCACCTCAACTGCAATATAACCCCCCACCCCACCCCACTGGGAAAAATAATGTTCTTGGGGACCTCCACTAACACAGTTACAGCATACAAGCAGGTGCTGAAAAGTTCCTGCCTTTAAGGATATCGAGAAAGGCCAAAACCTTTTATGAAACTGAAGGACTGCTACAATAAGTGTGAATTTGTTGAATTTCTTGAATACAATCATAATTAACTGATTCTTTTGTATTTTCTTTTACCCAAAGTCAGGAACTTTTCATCACCCCTTCATACATAAGTTTGCCCTGGATCCCGAGGCCTATGGGGCTTCTGGGCAAATGTCCAGTGCCTTAAGATGGCATTAACCTCTTTTTCTCCTAGGAATGTACAGTAGTTGACTGATAGACTTTTTGTGTAGTGTGTGGCACATTTTTAACAGATATCTCATACTGCGTTCCATGGAATCTTTGTTATATTTCAGTGCAACACAACAGATCATGCTCTAACTGACATTATAAATGTTTTAATATGACAGTGTTAATTACTAAAGAAGTTAGTAATTAACATTCTTAATGATTTTGTCAAATCATTCATATTTCTCATTTATTCACTTTTCACACACACACACATCATTCTATGCAAGCTGGCAGAAACGTTAGTACGCCAAGCGAAAAGCTTAGCGGTATTTCGTCTACCGCTACGTTCTGAGTTCAAATTCCACCAAGGTCAACTTTGCCTTTCATCCTTTCGGGGTCAATTAAATAAGTACCATTTACACACTGGGGTCGATATAATCGACTTAATCCGTTTGTCTGTCCTTGTTTGTCCCCTCTGTGTGTAGCCCCTTGTGGGTAGTAAAGAAATAACGCACATCATTCTATGCTTGCATTATTTGTCACTTAAATATTTTGTTGACTTAGTACTTTGCTATATTTTTGCAAATATGTACAATATCGAATACAAGCATTATGTAAAGGAACTGTTTAGTATTGCTGCTGTTATCTCTATCCAGTACATTTTAAATCTGTTATGTTTTTATTTGTTGCTAACAACTTTTATCTTCTTTGGATAAAAAAAATCTGATGATTTATTTTGTGGTAATGATTATTATTATTTTCATTAAATATCTGTAGACAAGAGAAATGTCCAATCCCAGAATTCCCTTCCCTGCCTGGAGTTCCGAATCATTTGCTCAGCTGATCAATCTGTCACGTTGTTTTGTCACTTGTACATTTTTAGTGCAAAGAACATTTCAATGTCCTCACAATATTGTTTCGTAATAATAAAGGAACTCTCAAACTGGAGACCATTTGCAGCTTTCAGTTCTATTTCATCCATGAAGAAATGGTGGATAAACCTAGTGTTGGTATTGTTCCTATGGCTGATAAATATTTGGCATGTGTGTGTGTGTGTGGCAGGGAGGGATTCTGATCTATTTTTATTCAGTGCAAGATGTATCTGATTTCTAGTGGAGATTCATTGAACACCTGCAAAATGTCGACGATTTATAACAGTCTTGAAATAGCATCGGACAATGTTTAAATTCATTTCCTTTATACATCGAATTTTCTGTATCTCTGTTGCTAGGTAATGTTCTCAGAGAGTTCTATGCCTGACGTATCTTGAGGAGACAAATGACTGCTTGCTGCTATCTACATAACTGTTTTTGAATGTGTGTGTTCTAGTAAAGAAAAGAATCCGAATCCATTAATACATTAAATATTAATCTGGGTGATCATTTTGTAAAGTCAGAAGGATATTAAGTAAGAATTTCTTGATTTTTGACATGCGAGGATAATCTAAAGTTGTATAATGGGGTCCACAGTTGTCTTCATGTTAGCATCTGTTCTTGTTATTTTATAGTTCTGCGTAGTTAGTCATTATCTGTTTTTAATGTATCTTTCCTGCCATTGTTCATTTTGACCCTTTATCCAAAATAGATTTTTGTTTTTGTTTTTTATGATTTTTTCTGTTTATTTGATTGTATGTTTCCTCTTTGTACTATCTCCCAAAATCTAGGTTCATGTATGTGATAAAAGAAAATCTAGTCAAAGTCAACTTTACTCTTCATCCTTTTGGGGTCAATAAATTAAGTACCAGTTGAGCACTGGGGTCGATGTAATTGACTTCCACCACCAAATTGCTGGCCTTGTACCAAAACTGAAATCATAATAATAATAATAGTTATTATTATTATTATTATTATTATTATTATTATTATTATTTTGGTTTGTCTCAGGCTTAGTGTTATTCCTGGTAGGGATTATGTGGATAGCCTTAGGTATCCACAAGTTTTCAGCAGTCTTTCAATTCTTGCTGTCTGTAAGAGACAAACTTTCTGCAAGAGCCCTACAGGACCTTCTATTTCAATCTTCCTCAGCTACTTGTCTATATTTTGGCTTACTTATCCCAGCACACCAATTATTATAGGTTTGACCTTTACTGTTCACATGGTCCAAATTCTTCCTATTTCAAATTTTAGGCAATTGTATTTAATTATCATTATTATTATTATTATTATTATTATTATTATTATTATTATTATTATTATTATTATATGATAGACAGATTTTCATTACATCAGTAAATCATCAATTTAATTTTTCAGTGCCACAGCAGCCCTCAGCAATGTTTTGCTATTCAAAGATACCACAGTTCTTCAGCTCTGTGAAAAAGGAGGTAAGACATTCTTGAGTATTATTTCTACATCATTAACTATTTTGCTTCTCTTTTCAAATTCAAATCCTAACAATATTTATGTTGTACCTCAATGATAATACAGATAGGATACAAAATTGATTGTTGGAATATGAAATATTATTAAAACAACTTATTTCTAGATTGTCTCCCTTGCCTTTCTACCCTAGTTGGTCATTTAAATTATATCATAGTGAATTTCCAGCTATTCATGCTATTTTGTGAAAATTCTTTGTTTGGGATGGAGATTAAACATAGCATTTAGTGTAGCCAATAGTCGTGAGATTAGTGCATTAATAGAATTGTACAGCTAAGATTAAGTTCAAAAGATATTCTACTCCACAGAATTCAGCTTTTACCATTATGGTGCACTATTCATTTTCAAACTATTGACAGTCGAACAATAGAGGCTGTTGGAAATAATTCTATCAAAATATTCAGAGTTAACTCTGTAAACACCACAGCTTATACTATTCTATGTATAATTAATTTCTTAGATATAACTCTAGAATTAGGCGCTAGTAAATGTTACCTTTACAATAAATCTAACATGCAATTTCAGCATATTAATACAAATCCTAATTATCATGTAAAACCTAAGTTAATAGCATTAGCAAGCATTCAATCCAATTACTTTCTGAAGAGGAATCATTTTAGTATGCTACTCATTTATTAGAATGATGTGGTAAAAGACAGAAACTTTAAAGAGACAATATATTACATAAAGAACGATATCTATATTCATAAATACAAAGGACAGAAAACAAAACATAATAGGGTGCAATCCTCTCTGAAGTTTAAATGTTGGTTTTAATGTTGCTAGAATTTTTCCAAACCTTTCAACTGTGCATTGCCCTATAGACTATAGATATTATATGATTTGTGATTTTTTTAAAAAGCGTTATGGTTAGGTAGCTCTGCAGAAATTCCTTTCTATTTCCACGGAAATAAACAGAAAAACATTTATAATACGAACACACGAAACTCTTTTCTTGGTAATTGACACAATCTTTATATCCAGCATTTAAAGGATTATATCTTTCTAAAGCATTAGTTCATGAAGGTAATTATCGATCACAATGGAATAAAAAGCTATACGAAGCTGTCACAATCTGTTATACCTAGAATGATGTTCATATTTTTAAAAAAATATTCATGACCACTAAAACGTTATCAAAAAGAGTCACATTCCATAATTACTTGTGATTTTTATACATAGTAGACATGAAAACGAAAACGTTGTTTCGCACGTATATATATATATATATATATATATATGTATGTATGTATGTATGTATGTATGTATGTATACGAAAATATTGAGTATTCTTTACATAGTAATGAGCAGATGAATTAGGGACACATTTTTTAAAGTTTTTTTTCCGTCTCCAAATCAAATCACAATTGACAAATATTGCGACGTTTTTACGAATACTTTTGCTTATTGCTTATATAAGTTGTCACACTGCTTGCGTGCTTCAATCGCTTATATAAGCGAAATCATAAAACTCAGAATTACACTGTAAGAAGTCCCTGCAAATGAAACATATACGCTTTGTGCTTTCTCTGCAAACACAAAGGTTCAACAATCCATATGTATGTGTGGTAAGTAGCTTGCTTACCAACCACATGGTTCCGGGTTCAGTCCCACTGCGTGGCACCTTAGGCAAGTGTCTTCTACTATAGCCTCGGGCCGACCAAAGCCTTGTGAATGGATTTGGTAGACGGAAATTGAAAGAAGCCTGTCGTATAAATGT
>NC_068984.1:16651728-16655912 GCF_001194135.2 Octopus bimaculoides
GTGTACGTACGTGTGTCTGTGTGTGCGCGAGCGTGTGCGTGTGTGATAGTGCCAGTGTGTGATAGTGCCAGTGTGTGCACGTGACATGACCAGGCCATTGTTGATCCGTAAGATATTCTCTCAATGAAATCGTTTGATTTCACATCAGTCTGATGATCGTAGATATCTGATGAAGTAAGTGGTTAATCATATATATGGAATTTCAAGTAACGTAGGGCTGTATCAACCTGTTGATAAATACTTTAGCTCTTTCTACATGTGTTGACTTAAAATTTTCTGTCGTTTACAAACCTGAGAAAATACTCAGTGCATAATATTAAGTAAGTATATCCTATTAAATACTGAAGCTTCGTCAACTGTAACCTTGAGCTTTATGGTCCGACTGTTCAAAAGACTGAAGAAGAGAAACAGTGTAAGAAAACTTAAGGAAAATTATTCCCAATCACACCGAAATATGTAAGCCAGTTGTACATTGAGATTTGATTTGTCGCTACAAAATGTGTTAAAAACTGTGTCACACATTTATATATTCGTTTCTTTGATATTGATAACATATATTTTCATCCATAGACGTTAGAAAACGCGTAATATTTCACATATAAGCTGCCAATTATATCATTATAATACATATATAATATTATATAGAAGTGTTTCATCGATGATACTTCATGATAATGGCGGGCATTCAGATCCTAGGTCCCCGAGCTGTCAAGCAAAATAAGATATGGATGTAGAGCTTTTCTTATGCTTTGACCTAAATAAATGTAGTTGCTGGTAGCAACCGCATATGAAAGTGTTCATGATGGGTCTTGTGTAATTCTTCTTGATACCACCCAGAGTTGTTGAGTTCCCTATTGTTCTTTTTGATATCATCCGGCAGTATTATAGATGTTTGATATATCGCTAATTTAGAAAGACAGGATCTTCTGAGAGGAGGATTGAGAGCCTTCGACTGTTGTAAGCTGGTTGTTGCAGGTGAGGTTGTGTAGGTGTGGATTTTCAGAAGTGTGGTCGGAGAAAATTTTATCCAAGCAAGAATAGGTGACTTCAAAGTTATGAGAGTTAAAGTGTTTATTTTATTGTGTATCGGTAGTGTTGTTTTACTTGAGTTAGTAAGTTTCTGGCAATGATTGCGTTAACATCTAAGTTATATGGTAGATTAAACCAAATTACTCTTCTTTGTTCTACTCTGACGTGAGAGTGGCGGTGGAGCATTATCCATGTCTGTTAGCTTCTTTCCGTAGCCGCTTTTCGTTAGGACCTCAGAGCAGAACTGTTAATCCATCTATAATGTCCGAAGAAATCATATCTATAAGTAATCAGTATACTTCTAACAATAAAACTCGGAAAAAAATCTCATTAAACCACATGGAATGGATTTGACATTGGAGATTTAATGCAAAACAATGTAGAAAACATTGAAAAATATATGCAGAAAGGATATGTTCCTTTGCTCAAAGCATTTCCAAGTCATAGTGAACGGCAATCTTTTCCAGTTGTCATTTTTAAACACCGGAATTACAACGTTGCTAATTCTGAGAGAGGTTGGCCAGTATTGAGCATCAAGAAACAAACTATATTTTATTTACAATGTCAACCCTTCAAAAAAAAGTTAAGTTAATTCGTCAGATTTGACAATAGAGAATGGATGTTAATTCATCAGTTTTGACAATAGAAAATAGATGATAAATTACTGGGAATGGAGAGATTTGTATGTCAGTATTCTTGAGCATGAACATGGTAACTGATATAAATTGAATTCTGCATCATGGAGAGAACTAAAACAAGGAATTCATTCGAACGGATGAAAGAAACATTTTTCGGCATAATTTCTAATTGACAAATTTATTTCAGACAAAGAAGAATTAGCATTCCGTAGTACCTCTCATGTGATTAGTGATGGTCACAATGGCAACTTTTGGGGGCTGGTTATGCTTAAAACCCACATCAACCAAGTCAAAGAAAGCTAGGGAAACAGGAAAAGATTGCAGGGAGATTATTTGTTACATGAGTCTCAAAACGAATTTATTTTTCCGTGCTCCGGTCTCGTTTTAAAATAAATCTTTCTAAAAGATCAAAGGCAAAATTTAATGATTGTTGATGTAACGCCTGATTTCATATGTATAAAACAGATGCCATTAATCATATGATATATATTACTTTCAAAGAATAGACTGTGAAAGTCAAGAGTGATTTCTATCTTTTAAAACTTATCGAGAGAAAACAGATTTTTGATAAACCTGATAAAGGAAACATTGAGTAAATTTACTTCCTCTTAAAAAGTTGCTTCAATTAATGATATGAAAATTATGCAAATACAGTTATGTATTAGTGGGTGCAGAAGATATTTCTTAATTACAATCCAGTCGCTATTTCCTCACCATATGAAAATCATTAATTGAATCTGTGCGACAGCTTCACACTAAAGCAAACACATTTTTTTTTTAATTAACGGAAATATCTTTCTCTCCTGTCCAAAATTTTATCCTAGTCATTTTTCTAAGCCCAAATTAGGTTGTCAGTCGTTGCATTTTAAGTCGTCTAGCCAGTGATCAGCCAGAATCGGTAATATGAAGTTATTTGCATCGAATTTCAGTGGAATCAAATTGGCCCTTCGGGATGTTCTGAAACAGCTTGATGCCAAAGACTAGAAATAAAGTAACGAGAGCTTTTTTTTTCAGATGAATTCCCATGCCATCCACTTGGTTCGACATTCTTGTCCACAACATCTGCAACTGGTATTTCAGATATAGAAGTAATCAACTAAATGCTCTTCGAAAATCTACAGACACTACAAGATCAATTTGACAGAGCCAAAGCATATCACTAACGTTCTGCAAATTGAAATGAAATTACAAGCAAACGAGAAAAAGTGAAAGATATTTTTTGATAAGAACCAGACAAGTGATGTTAGGCAGGAAAAACATTCCCACACGTATGCAGAATCATTAACTTGGACATCTGCTTTTCTTTATATCATTATCGATTCTGTCATTAGTGGTCTAACAAGAAAATTTAAAGCTCCGAAAGAAAATTTTTTATGCATTTTTTTCCATTCCTCCAGTAATACCTGTCTATATTGGAAAATCTTTTGAACACAAAATGCGTGTCATTTACAGAAATCTCTTATGTTGATGTACTTTCAAGTGTTGATATACTTTCAAAGAACTTTCAAGAGATTTAATAGACACGAAAACTATGATACATCGTGGTAACTTTAGAAAATAAATTATTTAAACCTGTGGATGCACGATGACGTACACAATTACAAGTCAGAAAATATCCTGAATCTTTGTGTATGGTTTCGTATTTTCCTCGCGCTGTCTACAACCTTCATACAGTTAACTTAAACGGATAAAGAACTATTTCTGAACAAACATGTCACAAGTTTGTCTGATAGCCTTAACTCGACGATACAGGACCGAATTGAATTTCAGTTGAAACATTGATTGCAGTCTTACAATAAGAAACTATGCATACAAAGGGCCGTACAAAGTAATTTTGGTAAAAAAGAGAAAACTCAGTCCATTTTATGATCTTTGGTAATAAATACCGTAAATCCTCGAGTATAATCCGCACTTTTTTCCCAAAATTTAAAGGTCAACATTTCTAGTGCGTACTATATACGAGGTTAAAAATGAAAAATATTTTCTAAGCAAAACTTTCTAAGTGATAAATATGTAACGGCAATTTACTTGATATTTATTTTTCACTGAGGTTATTACTGTTATAAGCTACACGTTTGCATTATGTTATATATACAATAATAATAAAGGACGTTACCGTATATACGTTTACAAACCAAGGACGTTATATAGATCTCCTTGACTCAAGTTAGAGAAGGGGTGCGTATTATACACAAGGTTTAGGTTTTTCAGAAGCACAGCCCCCTAAAAATCCCCTGCGTATTATACTCAAGGGTGGACTATACTCGAGGATTTACGGTAATTGAAATTACTTTCTTTTTATCTTTTATTTTATTTTACTTGTTTCATTTATTGAACTGAGTTCATACTGGGGCACCACCTTGAAGGATGTGGTCGACTAAATTGACCTTCGGTGCCGGTAATTATTCCCATCAAGTGGTGGGGTTACAAACGTATAGATACACAAACTCTGTGTGTGTGTGTGTGTGTGTGTGTGTGTGTGTGTGTGTGTGTGTGTGTGTGTGTGTGTGTGTGTGT
>NC_068984.1:16656021-16685174 GCF_001194135.2 Octopus bimaculoides
ATATATATATATATATATATATATATATATATATATATACAACATACAACCATTTAGCAAAGTGGAGCAAGAAACCTAGTCTCTCTCTCTCTCACACACACACACACAAACACACACACACATACACACACACATACCAAGAGAGAGTGGGAGGAACTAATTAAACATTCTCCAACTGTTCGATAGTTTTAAAGCTGTACATTTAAATAATAAAAGATTCCATTCCAATTTCAGATCCTAGCGATTCCATGAGACCCAAACTAATTTCCATACATACAAAGGATTTTATCTTAAGAGACAGCTTTGACGATTCTTCCCATTTTGATACTTCACTCTGGTAAGATTTCACTTATATTTCACTCCGTCGTCATCATCGTTGCTATCATTATCATCATCATCATCATCATCATCATCATCATCATCATCCTAATCCTCATCATCACCACCACCACCATCATTGCCGTTTCATTATTATCGTCCGCCGCCGTCGTCGTCATTAACAACACCGTGTTACCCTGTCACGTGCAGTGCATCAAGTGACTGAAGAGGGATGAAGCATATTTGATTGTATTCTTTTATTCTTTTATTTGTTTCAGTCGTTTGACTGCGGCCATGCTGGAGCACCGCCTTTTAGTCAAAGAAATCGACCCCGTGACTTATTCTTTGTAAGCTTAGTATTTCATCTATCGGTCTCTTTTACCGAACCGCTAGATTACGAGGACGTAAACACACTAACATCGGTTGTCAAACGATGGTGGGGGTACAAACACATACACAAAGATTCACACACATAGATAGATAGATAGATAGAGGCGCAGGAGTGGCTGTGTGGTAAGTAACTTGCTTACCAACCACATGGTTCCGGGTTGAGTTCCACTGTGTGGCACCTTGGGCAAGTGACTTTTACTATAACCTCGGACCGGCCAAAGCCTTGTGAGTGGATTTGGTAGACGGAAACTGAAAGAAGCCCATTGTATATGTGTGTGTGTGTGTATTTGTCCCCACCACCATCGCTTGACAACTGATGTTGGTGTGCTTAATTCCCCGCAACTTAGCGGTTCGGCAAAAAAGAACGTTAAGACAGACGAAATACCGCTAAGCATTTCACCCGGCGTGCTGACGTTTCTGCCAGCTCGCCCCCTTAAGAAAATATATATATTCTTTTCTACTCTAGGCACAAGGCCCGAAATTTTTGGGGAAGGGTGCCAGTCGATTAGTTCGACTCCACTACGCAACTGGTACTTAATTTATTGACACCGAAAGGATGAAAGGCAAAGTCGACCTCGGCGGAATTTGAACTCAGAACGTAGCGGCAGACGAAATACCGATTTCTTTATTACCCATAAAAGGCTATACAAAGAATTTTTAAGACATCACAAAACATAAAGACAGTACAAAACGCAAACATAAAATCGGGGTAATTAAAATAAAATGATAATATGCAAGAATGAAAAAAAATGAGGCGCAATGTCCACTCGATCCCCAAAGTCGGGTGGTTACATTTATCCAGTTTTTCACTTTTACGATCGAGGTGTTAGAGACGATAGGTAGTTTCACTACATATATATTGTAAATAGAACTAATGGAGAACCTGCGTTTTGCCTAATACTTCTTTACTCGACTGCTGGAGCCTTAGCAACACGAAGAATAAGAAATTAATGGGAGAAAGGCGATATTCAACCGATATCCAGAACCTTGCCTCTCATTATAAATATATTACTAGCTGACCCCGTGCCATCAAAAATGACGGTTAATTGTAGTATTTTGAATATAAATAAGGTACAAATCAAGTTTTTAGTTTAATAATTCTTTTATTACCAAATTTTTTGTGAAAAATCTATCCGCAACTAACATCCCTTGACTGTTTGTTTCCTTCAAAAGAATTTTAAAGTTTTCCTTCCTTCTTGTACGACTTAAGGCCACATAAAGCTGGCCGTGACTAAATGTGGGAGCTGGCAAGTAAATACCAACTTTTTCAAAGCTCTGTCCTTTCGATTTGTTTATGGTCATGGCAAAAGCTGGTATCACAGTAATGTCAATGTTGTCTTTTGAGATGTGACATCGGTCAAAGTTGCAGAAAGTGTATGGAGATGTGTGTGTGGGCCGCACACAAGTGTCCGAGTGGTTCGGACGTTTCCAAGGTGGCCGAAAAAATGTCGATATTGACGAACGTTCTGAAAGACTCGCTAACCAGCAAAACTGAGAAATACATCGCAGATGTGCGTGCAGCTGTGAGGGGAAATCGTTGACTCACCATCCGTGGGTTATCAGAGGATGTCTAGATTATTTACGGTTCAGTTCAGTCCATTATCACTGAAGATTTGAGTATGAGACGCGTGTCTGACAAGTTTGTGTCAAAACTGCTTTCACTCGGGTTTCAGTTGCACAAGATCTACTCAGTTGTGTCGAGAACGGTGAAAACTTTGCGTAGGCCTCTGAGCAGGTATCGCAAAGCTTTTGGCAAAATTTGATGCAGATTCTCTACTCCACTTTCTCTGTTATGGTCAATACGATGATCACACGCTACACACGTTTTTTCCAAGCACTGCTGTAAATAGCGGAAGTAAGCTAGAACATTAAAACTTAGTTCGCATGCACAGCAGAGGTTAAGGTCAATCTGTGCCAAGCGGCTTCACTCTGCGTGCTTTAGCTTCGTTACTCTGCCAACAGTCCACATACTTATTGATCAGACCACGTATACTCATTCACTTGTTTCAGTCATTTGACTGCGGCCACGCTGGAACACAGCCTTTATAGTCGAGCAAATCAACCCCAGAGCTTATTCTTTGTAAGCCTAGTACTTATTATGTCGGCTCTTTTGCCGAACCGCTAAGTTACGGGGACGTAAATACACCAACATTGGTTGTCAAGCGATGCTGGGGGGACAAACAGATACACACACATACATACATATATATATATATATTGGATTAAGCAATAACAAAGAACAACTATTGCTAAGTTATTTTTGACAATGTTTTAGTATTCCTAAATTTGATTCAAAGATTATTACTCTGCAGAGTCCACTGTTGATACCAGACATTTATGTACTTTATGACTTGTAAACCTCTTATTTAAGGCTTGGTTCTAAAGAACAAGAATTTACTAATACGAAGGCAACCTACTGTGGAGAGCAGTAACTCTGAAAAAAAACTGATACAGCGTTCACGATTCGCTTTAATCCAGGCTCATAACTTCCCTATCATTCTGGTGCTGGTGGCGTGACAAAATGCATCCAGCCCATGTTGTAATGAACATTTCCCTTCTCTTCGTGTATACAACTTCTCTTTGCAGCCCTTCTCAATTGCTTAACGCTATTTATGTTTTGTTTTCAGGTTAAAGAGTGAAGGCGCAGAAATAAATAAATCCTGTGGAGTTGTGCTACATGACAAATCGGCTGTCTTCTGTTCTCCTGGATTACGTAAATTAGTAAGTAAGGTTTATATGTCATTAGTAATATCAGTTGAAGATTAAACTCTTTATCTGTAGAATTACTTTCAGCATCAGAGAAGTCCAGAATGCTAGCTTGTGTAGAATAATGGTTGAACGGTTGCTGAAATCAAAGATACTGTATTTGATCTGTAGATAGAAAGGAATACATATATTTAAAGCACTATATTATCTACATTTTGTGCGTGTGTGTGGTGGAAACGAAATGGAAATGCAAATATCAAGAGACATTTCGTTTGGTATTTGTGCGTATTCTCTTTCAATGGTTACCCTCAGTTCATCGACTGTTGCTAGTTTTGAACCGTAAACTTTATTTTTTAGTAACCCAATAATAAAACCGCTAGTGGTATGACGTCCGGAGAAAAGTATTCTAAATCCCTTTGTTCAATCTACTTCATTGGCAAAATCACATTAATGTAGACTCTTACATTACTATAGCGGCGTTGGGGTGCTCCATGTTGCTGGAAATAAAATTCTACATCTTCAAAGTTCTCTTGAATGTTTGGCACGACAGATTGTCACAGCAAGTTCAAGTAAAAGTAGCAGTCAGAATACTGTCGAAAAAGAATGATCCAATATTGTAACTCCTGATAAATTGACATGATGTTCTTCTGTAATATGCGGATTCTCAGATACCCAGCAGGTGCGATTATGGCAGTTAATTGAGCCATTTAATTTAAATGTAACCTGATCACTCCAAACGATCTCTGTTGGAAAGTGTTTGTCTTCAACACATCTTACCAAGTACCACACGCAAAACTCTACTCTTCCGTCAGGATCATATTCACCAAGAGCATATCACTTTTTCAATGATTGCGCTACAAATATAATGGACGCTTGATTTTGAAATTCCCATCTCTCCACTCCGTTGCTGAAAAGATTTTCTTGAACTCTGAGAAAACGTTTCTAGTACTTTTTCTTACTTTGTGGAGCTTATCAATGACTGCAATATTCCGGAACATTTCTTGCAGACATTCATAACCGTTCCATGAGCTTCAAACTTATCTCATTAACTCCCTCTTAAACTGTCATTGCACTTCCATTGCGCTTTCAAATCTCAAGTAGCGCCTTAGGGTAAATGCTCTTGTTGAAATCCATCTGTTATCCCTCATTTCTAATGGGTTCAATATAAAAACAAATAACAATTGTATGTGTTATCAGCTATTAAAGTCTGTATGCATTTTGGTGTATGCGTGTATTATTAATGTTTGTTTTTATATCCAGTTTTGTATAAAAGCAAATTTAACATTTAACTGAAAGATTACTCAATACTTTTTAATAGAACATGTATTTATTAACTTTTCCACAGAAAAGGTCGTCGACCTTTTCCTCATAACATATATATATATATATATAATGATTATCATATATTATTGTGTTTGTGTAAATATATATATATAGGATTTGCAAAGATATACATGTATGCATATATACATACACAGGTGCCAAGACAGACGCGGGCCCATGCATGTGTATGTGCGTGTATTTGTGTACACATGCATGTTAGCTTGTTTCCACAGCCATTGTTCATTGGTGCTTGTTTTTATTCTATAGATGTCTTCATTTGGTGCTTCGTTTAAGTAGAATCCAAATGCTCTCCTACGTAGGAATTTTATCACTTTCACTTTGCATCTGTGTGAACATTCGCTGTTTCCATGTAAGTTTATGCATATATTCGTGCCTTTGACGTAAACGGACGTGATATATCTGTTAGTTTTCATCAGAATATTTATGTCTAGCAATGGAGTCAACACTTAGCAATACAATGACTCCATTACGAAACATAAAACATTCACATAGATATGTAACAGTTATATCACGTCCATTTACACCAAAGGCACAAATATATGCGTAAACGTACATGGAGACAGCGAACTCTTCTGCGCGCATATTGAGATACAGTTTGTCCTGGTCGCGTTTGATTGATTGATTGATTTGATTGACAGATAGGTATTCAGATAAATAGATAGTGGGCAGACAGACAAACAGATAGACAGAAAGATAGATAAACAGTCACACAGATGGTTGATCGTGTATTTTTCTCAGGCTGTTCACAATTTGAGAAGGTTGCATGTGCAGACGATGACCACATTAAAGTTTGTATTTCCAAATATCTTATTAACCTGCATCGTTACATTTATACAAATGTACATTCAATAGATTAATTGATAAACGTTCAATAATAATGATCAGGAATCTTCTACATATAACTTGCTGGATAATGTAATAAAGGTAGTGCAAGGAAATTAATCACTGCATATAATTAAAATGTGTTGCTGGATATTACAAATAGAAGTTTGTGTCTTTTGTTGACTACAATATAAGCACATAATTTGAAAATGAAAGAGGAAAAGGTAGATTCCCCTAAACGGCTTAGCGGCTTTCTGGTTAGGTTGAATTTCCTAGTCTTTTTATAATTGTTGACCATATTATAGAAATTTGGACCAAACTATTTGGCGGGAAAACTGGCATATTTCTTTGAAGATTGCCGCCTAATTCATAAGACAACCAGTGATGGTTGGTCGAGCCATAGATGCTTAAGCGTTTATACCTTTTATGGCGACACTTTTACTTTTATGAAAATATCTCGGTTCATAGTTCTAGACTGAGTAAAACTAACTTCTGGTTCAAATCTCAGCCGGAGTCTCGCCACACTAAGAAACCTTGACCCAAGTGGATTGCAAGCACAAAATAACAACAGACGAAATAATCGCCTCGTGACACCAGAAACAAACCTCTGCCATGGATGAGATGTTTGAACAGGTTTATTTCTGCTTTGGTGGCAAAAGACAAACGATACAACTTCTTGTAAAGTACTCTTCAGCAAATTTTCCACGATAACAATCTTCTAACGTGGGTTTTGGCTGCTCTGTACATCAACCAAATTGACTGTTTCCTTCTTTAACCCATAAAGCGCTGGGATTTGCATTTACATAGCATGGACTGCTGAGCACATTTTATAAAAATGGGACTGCCATGCACACATAAAAAACAAAAAATAGTTTAAATATCTTCTTAGTGGCAAGTTTTACATCGTCTGAAAAGTCGTTAGTTGAACTATTAGTCTTCTTGCATTCTGGAGGGTATCAGAGCGTTTGAGTGACATTAGACCCCAACAAACGCCCATAAATTAAATGTATGTATCTGGACCACGATCGTGGCCTGTCGACCTGTGCCTGACGGCCACGATCGTGGCCCGTCGCGCTTTATGTGTTAACATACCTTCAAATTGTGTTTGTCCCATGCATGCGTGTGCACACACACACATACACTCTCCTTCTCTCTCCTCCCCACTTTCTCACTTTCCAAAATGGCCACTTTGTATGGTCCGCATACTCCACACGCCTCATACCAGGCCATTAGCCTCTCCTAAATATTCGTAGATAGTCATTCATCTTATCCATCTTTTTAGTGTCTTGTCTGGAATGCTTGCAACACGCGATAACGATGTGTGTGCGCGTATGCGTGCATGTACTACAAGAAAATATATCACAGAAAGATGGTTACTTTTGTGTTGTTTTCGTATGATCTTAAGGTAGCAATTTCTCTATTTAACTTTAAGTGGTTTCTTTGCATTGCAGGTGACAATACCTTTAAACATTACAAGTGCAGCAGTTATCCAATTTTCACTTTGTAAGTATTTCTTAATCATTTCTTTTCTCTAATTTTCTTTGCAAAAGAAAATTTTAAAGATTTTAAGGTCTTTTGTTTTCGCTCTTAATTTTCCGATTCATTCTGTCCTTCTGTGTTGTCATAACATAAGTTCTACCAGGTCGTTTAAATAAACTATCTGATATTCCAAGAGATATCTATTAAGGGTTGTGATATGTATGTTCAAAACGTTCCCAAAAGCGTCCCGAAACAATGAATGGATTTGACAAATAACAACTTGGTTTATTCTGAAAGCTTATAAAATTTTACACGCATTAATAATTTAGCTAAGTTGGAGGTATCGAGCTGGCAGAATCATTAGCACACCGGACAAAATGCGTCCTGAGTTCAATAATTTAGCTAAGTTGAAGGTTTCGAGCTGGCAGAATCGTTAGTACACTGGACAAAATGCGTCTTGAGTTCAAATTCCGCCGAAGTCGACTTTGCCTGTCATCTCTTTCGGCGTCAATAAAATAGGTACCAGTCGAGCACTAGAGTCGATACAATCGGCTTACTCCTTTCCCAAGAGCTTACTGACCTTGTGCCAAAATTTGAAATCAATATTTATTACTTCATGAAGCTGGCCACTTACACAGCAGTACCAAGTCAACTTTGAGGTGGTTCCTTGATTGTTATTTTAGTGATGTAACTACATTTTTTCTAATAGGTTTCGCAGGTTCTGAACTATTTTAACAAGATTACAGTATCATTTAATACATAACATTAATATCATCATCATCATTTTTTAATGTCCATCTTCTAAATGGTATGGGTTGGACGGTTAAATAGGATTCGACGTATCCGAGAATTGCATCGTGTTTCGTTGCCTGTTTTGGTATGGCTTCTATAGTTGGTTGCTCTTCCTAACACCAAACACTTTACAGAGTGTATTGGACTTTATACTAGATGAGAGGTTTTAAGTCTGACGAAATTGGTGAGAACAGAAAGTTTCTAGCATCAGAGGAGCTGCATGGTTATTTATATTCCAGAAGACTGAGTGATCCACCATATATATATATATGATAATATGACATGCACACTTAGCAGGCCCGTCACCTGGGACCTGGAGGTGCTTCAGAATATTCTAGGTGGGCACTAATTTGCATTGTGGGAAGATTTTTGTAAACTGTATTTTCTAAATCTGAAGATGCACCATTGAATAGTGAAGGGACATTACCTTAGCGATGGAAATGATTTTTTATGTGTAGGTAAAATACAGCCCCCGTTGAAGTCAAAACAAAATTGTGTTATTTGCTTATTGCTTCTTCTTTTTCTTACATTCAGCTTCTGGAAATTGTACTAATGTCGGCCCTGTTGACAATGATATTGTGTTTTCCTATGGTATTAATGCCTGTTCCAATTGGGTTGAAATCGAAAGAATTCCGTAAGTTATATTTTTTTAAATATACTATAATTTTCAACACCAAATCTAGTTTCTTTGTTTTCATTCTGAATTATAACTCCAATATATAATGGTTTATTGACTTCCTTCTAAAAAAATTAGATGTCAAATAGTTTCAAGAATTTTGTTGAGTTCCTCAAACCTGGTCGTCTTTTATTTCAACAAATTTGGAAATTAACAGTAACATCATTTCACCAATCCAGCTAATATATTTTTTTATTCTCATTTTCATTTTCTCTAAATTATCCTGATCTCAACTATAATCTGCTTCCTATATTTCATGAGAGGGATCTAGCATTAATTTTGCCGACAATATGAGTTCGTTTTATATCTTTGTCATTTTATATTTGAATTATTTACCTTGATTTATTGTGTGCAATATTGTGGCGATACTACTTTGTACAAATTGAGCCTGTTTTGGGTTTTACTTTTCTTTTTGTACTTGTTTCCTCAAATTAAATCCTATTTTTGTCAGTTATAATTACGAAAACCTCAACTACTTCTTGAACTGATAGTCAACTGCAAAGCGGTGCAGTATAGATTCTTCAAATCTATAAATTTCTCGTAATTTCTCTATTCAACCTTATGGATAAATAAACAACACATTCAGGCGTGACAGTTCAGATTGAATCGTCAACAGGTGAATTTTCAGATTCTGGTTTATCGTATATAATATGCCACGATGTAATGAGTTATTTAATAAGAAATTGAAGGTTCAGACTTGAACTTTTGGGAGGTAATATTTAATCACTGGCATAGCTGTGGGAGGGTCCGCCTCGGGCGGCACTTTTCATCCTGTTGTAGGCTATTGCTGTAGACAATATGTGCTTTTTGTGAGGTCCGGAGACAGGAAATGGAAGGGCTGCCCCGAGCGGCACGCACTCTGGCTACGCTAGTGTGTTTTATTGCAGGTATAAAGATGTTAATAATATAAAAATATACGAAACTTTATAGGAAATTCAAAATATGTAACTATTGATATAACTTAAATGTTTTTTCTTATACGATAGTTTTGCTATATTGTGAAGATGACAGGACGGATTAAAACTTAATAAGTTAAAAAGCCTCTTAACAAACGGAAGCTAAAGCGACTTTTTAAACACGTGGTCAGAGCATAATAGTTTCTGCTCCTTGAAGCAAATGTATATGTGTGTGTGTACTCATAACTATTTAATTTATGTGGTTAAATATGCAATAGAAATATATATCTATGAGAGGGAAAGAGAGATAAGATAGATGCTTAGTCAATGGAACAGAAATACTGTGTTGTGGAATCAAAATTTATAGCAGCAAAGAATGAACGTAAATAACTTGTTTTCAAACCAGAAAAAATTATTTCGTTCAGAAAATGCTGTGAAAGTGTCTTGTGAGTTAACCTATTCTACAGAAGCTGACCCCAAGTCTATGGCTATTTAAGAGCCATTGAGCATGTGTAATAATACAGATTACCATGGCTACCAGTGAAAGAAGACTGAACAACTTTTGACTTACTTAATATTGGTTCAATAGACTACTTATTTCTAATTAACTGAAGTTTCTGATCGATAAAATAACACGCTCGACGGCGGTGAATCTAAATTGATCCCATATTCTGTTTAATCTGCTAAATGTTCTGGTTGATTAAAATAACTCTGAAGAACTCTTGGATACACATTGATCAACTCACACTTCTGGAAAACTGCAGCCTTTTTTTTTTTTAAGGCACGCCAGAAAGAAGCACTCAATGTGCAAATATGCCAGTAGTAGTCGTAGACTCTGGTAAAAGTCATGGCCTTGTTGGAACAGATGTATTAGATATTGGTTTCAAATTTTGGCACAAAACCAGCATTTCGGGGTAAGGGTAAGTTGATTACATTGCCCCCAGTGCTCGACTGATATTTATTTTATCGATCTCCGAATGGATGAATAGCAAAGTCGATCTCAACGGCATTTGAACACGGAGCGTGAAGACGAATGAAATGCCGCTTAGTATTTTCCCCGGTGCGCTAACGATTCTGCAAGCTCGCCTCCACACAATGACTACTCAACTTCATTTATACCCGATGTTGAAGATACAACAATGTTAAAAAATGATAAGGCCAGTATTAATTTGATAAGAAATCACGTCTTATTTTGAATCTTGTAGACTACCAATTCATATTTTCCTCTTAAAACTATGAAAAAGTATTAAACAAGGCAAATTAAAACACGTTCCACTGAGCAGTAGTAAATAGGCTTCCCTTATTGTCATAGTACGTAAATCAAACGGAGATTAGCGCATCTCTGGCGACTATAAGATAAACGTTAATCACAATTTTTGTTCAGACTCTTATCCAACCTCCAATATTGAATCTACCTTTCAATCATTAACTGGGATAAAATATGATCCCCGAGGTGTTTATTGTCAAATGCAAATAAATAAATATTTTAAAGAAATCTTGGACATTAATACTCAGATCGATTTGTTGAATTGAACACAAAATCTATACAGAATAAAAATTCAAGAACTATTTTTCAGTGTGCAACAGAAAAAACTTAGGGTGAGGGTAATATAAAAATAAAATATTGGATTTTTTCCTTTTGACCGGCACATAGGAAAAATAATTTTTTGTAACTAAACACTTTCAAATTTCGTATACTGGTAGAATGTGTCATTTAAAACATCATTTACTCTTGGCGTTTTTAAGAAAATCCTTTTAAGAAAATCTCTAATATTTATTTCATTTTTTTAATTTTAGAGCACCAAACAGTTCTAAAACTATAACACATCTTGTAAGAATACCTGTTGAAGCACGTCAAAATGATGTGTGTTTAAGCTGGTCACAGGAGCCAGTTACATCTGTAGAAACTCAAGTAAAAACACAGGTTCTAAAAAAGAAGGCAATCACTCTTCTTAAAAATATAACTTTAGCTCACACAAACTGTTGGGCAATGGACAACGTGTTGATACCAAATTTGGCATATACACCTACTAAAATTGAAGAGACTTTTGAACCAATTTCAACTGATGATTGGCTTTTCTTTCCAGGTGCAAAACTTGGGGTAAGTCATCTTTTCATGTTTTACATTATTATTATTATTATTATTATTATTATTATTCAGTAGTTTTATTTTCGTAGCGTGCTTTCACTTCACTACTGAGCACAGCTCTGTGTGCCTTGGGTATGTGCTGTGGTTTGCTGTGGTGTTCTTATGGTTACTGTATTGAAAGTGTTTTGCGTAGGATGTGTGCAGTGCCCAGTAGTGCAATTTTCTGTATGTTATATATATTTGTAAGTCCTGATGTTTTTGTTATGTATTTGTCTGAATATTTTTTTTATTATACCTAAGCCACCTACTATGATAGGAATTGTTTCTGTTTTTAGATTCCACATTCGAGTTACCTCTATTTCCAGGTCTTTGTATTTTGAAAGTTTTTCCATTTCTTTTAGAGAAACGTTGTCATCTGCTGGTATTGATACATCAATTAGAAAGCATTTTTTTTTCATTATCTTTGACAACTATATCTGGTCTATTTGCCTTAATTTCTCTATCTGTATGTATTGGCATATCCCAGAGTATGGTTGCTTTCTCGTTTTCTGTGACCTTTTCTGGCGTGTGTTTATACCATCTTTTTTCTGTTGTTATTCCATAGTGTTGGCATAGCTTCCAGTGTATATAGGTCCCAGCTCTGTCGTGTCTATGAATATATTCCTTCTTAGCCAGGACTGGGCAGCCAGAGATAATATGATTTATTGTTTCTTGTCCATCTCCACATATTCTACAGTTACTTGTTATGTTTCTTTTCATTATATGTTTTTGGTAATTTCAGTCTCTGCTTTGAGTCCATTGCTGGGATTTTTCTCTGTCTATTTCTTTTGCATATAGTTTAGCCCAGCATTTACCATGTAGGGGTTTTTCTTGCCATCGTTTTATCATGGTCCGTTGCTGTTCTAGTTTTAGTTTAGATTTCATTTGTTTTATAGCTTTTGTTGTTTCTTCTTCTTCGTATTTGTTAGGTAGATTGATTTCTTGTTTGTATTTGTCAGCTTCCTTAAATACTGAAAACAGTTTTTTGTTTTGCTCGTGTTTATTATTATTATTATTATTATTATTGTTATTATTATTAAGGCAGTGAGCTGGCAGAATAGTTAGCATGCTAAGCGAAGTGCTTAGCAGTATTTCGCCTGTCGTATGTTCTGAGCTCAAATTTCACCGTGGCCGATTTTGCCTTTCACCCTTTCAGAGTCAATAAATTAAGTACCAGTGAAACACTGGGGGTTAATGTAATCGAATAGTCCCCTCCCCACAATTTTCAGGCCTTGTGCTTTTAGTAGAATGGATTGTTATCATTATTATTATTACTATTATTATAGCAAACTGCCAGAACTCTTAGCATGCCGGGCAAAATCCATTTCATCCATCTTTACATTCTGGGTTCAAATTCTGCCGAGGTTGACTTAGCGCTTCATCTTTTCGAAGATCAATAGAATAAGGACTATTTGAGCACTGGGGCTGATGTAATCAACTTCCTCATCCCCTCAGAATTGTTGGCCATGTGCCAAAAAATTAGAAAGAATTATGATTATCATTTCTATTAAAGCAGCTGACAAAGTCATTACTGCACCAGACAAAATGGTCAGCAGTATTTCATCCATCTTTATGTTCTGAGTTCAAATTCCACTGAGGTCAACTTTGAATTTCATTCTTTCAAGGTCAATAAATTAAGTACCAGTGAAACACTGGGGTTGATGTAATCGACTAGTCCCCTCCCTACAAATTTCAGGCCTTGTGCCTATAGAAGAAATTATTATTATCGTTATTATTTTTATTACTATCATTATTAATCTTTTAGGGGTTGATAAAATAAGTACCAGTTTCGTACCAGGGTCGATGTAATCGACTAACCCTCTCCCCCAAAATTCCAGGCCTTGTTCCTGTAGTAGAAATGATCACTATTATTATTGAAACAAAGCCCACAGTCTTTCAGAGCAAAAGAGCAAAGTCTGAATATAAAGTTAATTTTTCAAACAAGTGAAAATTAATAGGGAATACAAGAGCATAAGTAAAGGTCCCAAACCAATAGATTTGTACATGGGAAGTTGGCTGGGATTGACAGAAACATTGGTGGATGAAAGCTATGCATGAATAAAATTAGTTTGGAAGAATAACCATATCACAGAGATAGTATTCATATAAAGCAAAAATTTTGTATTTCTGTTTCTTCATTCTTACATTAAAATTATAGAGAAATATATGTTTTTAATTATTATTTCAGCATAAATGTCGATCACAAGGGGATGCTATGTATTTCGACAGTAATCAACAACATAGCTATGTCGTTAGTCAAGATGTGGATCTTTCTGACTTCTCTCCTCACCAGGATTTAACATTGGTAGAAGACTTTGAAGGGAATATTACCAGAACAAAGTAAGGAGCAGAAAGCATGTTTTTCTTTTTTTTCAAAGCCTTCTAGTTTTTGGCAGTGGAATAATATTTGGATACTGTCTATATTGAACAGAAGAAATTCAAGATTATAATATTCCTTTCTAATTAATTATTTGATGCAAACCTTTTAATATATAAAACAGTAGTAACTGGAATAGTTAACGTTTATTATTCAGATTTAAAAAGCTACAATTTCAATGATTTTCTTTGAAATCAATAACATAATCGATGTTATCCAGGTAATTTCATGTGTGCAGACAGTAACTTGGTTTGAGATGTCTAGAAAAGAATTAGCATATTTCTATCCTGTATAAAGAATACAGAAGTATAACATTTGCAGTCATTAATTTCCAACATCAGTTAGTTTAATGGTCTATGTATATGCCCCCTCCCCCTGTGGAGGCGCAATGGCCCAGTGGTTAGGGCAGCGGACTCGCAGTCATAGGATCGCGGTTTCGATTCCCAGACCGGGCGTTGTGAGTGTTTATTGAGCGAAAACACCTAAAATGCTCCACAAGGCTCCGGCAGGGGATGGTGGCGAACCCTGCTGTACTCTTCCACCACAACTTTCTCTCACTCTTACTTCCTGTTTCTGTTGTGCCTGTAATTCAAAGGGTCAGCCTTGTCACACTGTGTCACGCTGAATATCCCCGAGAACTATGTTAAGGGTACACATGTCTGTGGAGTGCTCAGCCACTTGCACGTTTATTTCAATGAGCAGGCTATTCCATTGATCGGATCAACTGGAACCCTTGACGTCGTAAGCGACGGAGTGCCAACAACAAATATGCCCCCTAACCAACACAGGTGCTCAAAAAACATCCTGATCTCCACACACCCACACACACGTATATATATATATACATATATACGACGGGCTTCTTTCAGTTTCCATCTACCAAATCCACTCACAAGGCTTTGGTTGGCCCGAGGCTATAGTAGAAGACACTTGCCCAAGGTGCCACACAGTGGGACTGAACCCGGAACCATGTGGTTCATAAGCAAGCTACTTACCACACAGCCACTCGAGACTGTTTCCCTAAATACATAAGCTAACCACTATGCATTGTTCAACCTGCAAGCTCTCCCAGCTTTCAAACTGCAACCAATCATTTTGGAACTTTGTCAAAAGGGCCCTATCAACTTACAGAATCCTCCTTCCCTCCACTTTTCAAGCATGATGGTTTTGTAGACTACACCCACAGAGAAGTTTTCTACCTTTACTGTCAGCTTTACTTCAAATCTCTACTGTACACACTAAGTAAATGTCCATCTCCTCCACCATTATTTCTTTCTTCTCCACCAGGTTTGCCATCCTTTAAACATACATTTAAGTATAAAAGCTCCGCCAGTTGCTTCAAGTCACCAACCCTCACAATCTCCCTTGAATTACCTTCAGTACTCTCCAAAGCCAGTTCCTCTCTTCACTCTCTCCCTGTCACTCCAGTGTGTTCCATTCCCTGAAGGACAGCCCCTGTGACCCTGCAAAGCATCATCCTGTCACATACTCACTTCCAGCATTTCAAATGCAATGGAGGCAGTCATTAAACAACAACCTTCTCTAACATCTTTAATCTCTCTTCTGCCTTTCGAGTACCAGTATGGCTTCCATAAAACCAGATCTATCAGAAACCTACTAGACTGTCACTTAACAGTGGGACTTTAATCTCAAGAAAGTTGGGACTTTAATCTCAAGAAAGATGTGAATTTGCCATATCCTGATTTGTTGCCTTCTCATAAAATCACATGCTAATAGAGCTCTCTCCAATCCAATGTCTACCAATTCTATTATACCACAAGGCTCAGTTTTTTACCCCACACTAATCCTCAAATACACCACTTTCAACAATGCCTACTCTGATGACATTACCCTTCATTCTTTCTTAACCTTTAACATCCATACATCATCCACATGCAACCGAGGCATTTCACATCAAACCTGTACTAACTCCATCAAGGGACCTTGGAAACACAGCTCAATGGGATCTTACCAATTTTATCTCCTTCAATATCTTGAAACAATCACTACACAATGAGAAATTATCACACATACCCACCCATACCATTAAACATGAGCAACGTGCAGCTAGAACCCACCAAAGCTGCTATAAATGTTAAGCTTCACCATCATTGAAGATCACTTTTGGCAAATTCACATCTTTATCATTGTAAAGACTGAAGGATCAGAAAATCTTTCACCTCCCAACTACTACTAACCCTCTTCAAAGCTTTGGTGAAATTCACAATGGAGTACTGTTCCCATATTTGGAACTGTTACACACACATATACACATGCTCATGCACACACACACACACACACACACACACACACACACACACACACACACTTATGCACGCATGCACTCATGCACACACACATGCATGCATGCACACACACACACACCCACCCACATGCACACACACTCATGCACACACATGCAAGACTTTCATCGAAAGAAAGAGCCCCCATCCTCTAAATCAGTGGTTCCCAAACCTTTTTGGGCTGCCGCCCCCAGGCCACATTCCTAGTGCTCCCACCCCAAATAACCACCACAAGCACAGACTTCTTTCTGAAGCAAATTCAAAACAACTTTGTTTCACAAATAAAACTTAACCTAATGAACCCATTATTTTGTTGCTTTTACATGAATCCCCACCCCATTATCGCCCCAGTTTTTACATGAATCGCTACCCCATTATTGCCCCACTTTTCTTCACCGCCCCCTTGGAACTTTCCACCACCCCCAGGGGAACAATACCGCCCACTTTAGGAACCACTGCTCTAAATGATTGGCTTGAAATCACTAACACTCCACCCTCTTTCCCAAAAACCTGCTATCTTGTCGCTACTTTTTCTATTGTTCCAACAAAGGTCTATACTTCTTAGGGCTGGCTGGTCTTATACAACATCCATTTAGGTACCTCCAACTGCCACTCTTTTTCCTTCTCTTATCAGACATTTGTATCAACTCACTCACTAAGTACTATACTCTTTCTGCCTCAGAACGTTAGTCCTCTGGAATTCTTTCCCTGCATGTGTTTGTTATTCCTACAACTGTCTGCTTGCAATTATTCAAGGGGAACACAGTCGCCTCCTTTTGACCAACCCAGTCAGAAACAACCAAAAATAAAGCAACATTTACGTGTCAAAAATAAGAAGAAACATTAAAATGATAAAGAAACAAAACTATTTAAAGTTGATGAGAAACAGTGAATATGGAAGACTGAACTCTTTTTCTGAGACTGTCTGAGATTAGAGTGGAATTTGATGATACAAATTAGATGAAGTAGTCTGACTAATAGCAATTAATAATCAAAGATGAAGATATTATAAGACATGGAATAATTAAGTTACCATTGATTTTTGAAAAGATGGAGAAACAAAGTAAGTAAGCAAATGAATGAAATCTGGGAGACACATTTTGCAAACTTATTAAATCTACCTCTGCATTGAAAATGAAGCATTAAAATCATTAGTGGCTAAGATCATTAAAACTATCAGTGACTAGAATCATAGCAGCTGTAAATAGATATATTTCAACCCGAGTATGAGACGTTTTGGCACAGCCATTTTGGTGCCGCCTGTTTGGTATTGCCTATTCAATGTTGACTTATTTGACAGCAGACATTTTAATGTTTCTCTCATTCTCTTTTCCATCTCTCTCTCTGTCTCTCTCTCTCTTTCTCCTCCAGTTCCAAAAAGTACTGTTGCTAGAATGTCCAGTCAGCCATGCCAAATTGTCAGCATCCAAACTGCTGCACCCAATCATCTTGTTTCTTCATCACCATTGCTATAAAAAAAAATTAAAGGAAAATAAAATTTGTTATCCTAATACCATTGACATACAATCCTATGTAACAATTAAAATTGCTAAAATAAACAAAAAAACTTTTAATATATTCCTCATCTTTATTCAAGTTGGCTGTTAGAAGGTGTCCATTCAGGAACCCTTTGTGAAAAATTACACGAAGGGAAATCTTTGATATTCGGTGGCAGAGGGAAAAGAAGAGCCTGCACACCTTATATGGATATGCTAAAATCAGACAATATAAAATTTTATCTGTCATTTGGTAAGTTGTATTCATTATATACAATATGTTTTGTTCTTAATCTACAAGATTTAAACTTGCCACAAAACTTTCAGGCCTTGTGCCTATAGAAGAAAGAATTATGTAAATATTTTCCAGTGATGTGTACCTTTAGGGTAAAGCAATTGGAAAAAGTGAGAAACGTTATTGGAATTATCTCCCTTGTTTGTTAGATTCAACCCTCACACATACTTCCCCAAGAGAGTTTTTTTTTTGTGTGTGTGTGTCTATTAATTGAATGGTTAATCTCTGCTAACCAAAGTTTTATAACTTATTATGTTACATATATTTGTATTTTGCAAGCAGAATTCTCACTAGAAATATTTTTCTTTCAGCCATATTGTGTAAGTCTGACAAAAGTGAGTAATTTGACTAAAGTAAAAAAAGTATTTACAATGCTGTTTGTTTAGTTATGTTACACATTACAATACCTTTAATGTATAAGAATCAATCTTTGACATATGAGTATATTTATCTTCACAAGGAAGATATAACTTATTCTTGTTTCTCTGGGTGCAATCTTGTATATCAAAATGAATACTGCTCGAGAATGTTAAATTCTGCCAAGTTTCAACATTCAAGAGGTAACAAAGCTAGTTGTTTGTCTCGTCACTAACACAAATGCTTATAGCATTTTCATAATTCACTGATGTTTTTCAAACTTCTCACTTTGGCAAACAATGCAAAAGTCTGAAGAAACCTGTGAAAATTCATGATAAGATGCTACAGAAATATTGTAATGATTATCAAAAAAAATTGGTATTCCATCAGTTATGTTGATGACGGTTCTAGTTCATCCAATCAACTGAACAGCCTTTCTCCTGAAATTAAGCAAATGGATGAATACTCCACAGACATGCATACCTTTAATGTAGTTCTCTGGGAGATTTGGCATGACTCAGAATGTGACAAGACTGGTCCTTTGAATTACAAATACTACTCATTTTCGCATGCTCAATGGACTGGAGCAATGTGAAACAAAATGTCTTGTTCAAGGACACAGTGCACAGCTAGGAATTGAACTCATGACCTTGCGATCATGAGCTGAATATCCTAACCACTAAACCACACACCTCTGCAAGTATCTAATCTCTAAGAAATAAGATTCTTTCATTGAAATTCAAATTATTTCATGGTGACATGCAGAAGATTTATGTATTTTACTGTTTAATACATCAATAGAATTTGCAGTTTTTAGATTATTCTTCCGCTGCTATACAGTATCAACTTATTAGTGTAAGCACATATGCATTCACCTGCTGTTTCAGGTGTGTAGTGTATCCAGGACTATATTATATGATGCATCCTTCCCTTCCATTTAAGATGGCAGGTGCAATATAAGGGAGATTTAGCTGTTATATCTAGCAAGTCCACTAACTATGCAGAGACTCCCTCGTTGATACAATAAGTATTTTATTATATGTGCAACATTTATCAATGAAGGAGGCAATGAACTGACAGAACCGTTTGCTTAGTGGCATTGTTTTTTTGTTTTTTTTGGCTCTTTGCATTCTGAGTTCAAACTCCACCAAGGTCATCTTTACTTTTCATCCCGTCAGTGTCAATAAAACAAGTGTCAGTTGAACATTGGAGCACAGTGTAATTGACTCCCCTGGCCCTTGTGCCAAAATATAAACCTATTTATTGAAGTACTAAGCTGATCTAGTAATCATAGTAAAGAAGTAGTGAGTTCAGAAGCAAACTACACTATAAATGTTTTGAGTTTTTTTTTATATATTTTAATCTTTTTTTTTTTTTACTTTAGTCAAAATACATGTTACCAGGCCTATATAATATGGCTAAGGGAAAATATCTTGAGATAAATACAAATGCATGTAATATAGTGAGTTGGAAATCTTCACTCAAGATTAACCTCACAATTCCTAAACAAAAAAAGAAAACTCTCACTAGGGGTGTTTTGTATCTAAAAACAAAATTAAGGGAGATAATTCTAATAACATGTTCCTTGTTTTCACCAATTGGATTTCAAGACAAGGTCTGTTCCCATCTGCATTGTCTATGTCTATATTTTCCCAAAATCTTGATTATCTGGTTTTACTGGAATCTTATTGCTTGTTTTTAGATTTTTAAACATCCCTAGAGGGAGATTTTAGCTTCTAATTACAAGGATAATATTAGTTAATCAGACTTTTTCAACTTGCTGTATTACATATGCAAACCCCTACAGTACACATTATTGTTTTAAATTTTTTTTTGTCTCAAAATATTAGATCTATTTCATTTGCAGTTGATACAATTTTAAATTTCAATGTTCCTTATTTTTCAAAGAGTTAATGCATTCTTTACTTTCATGTATTTAATACCCCCACTTAAGCAGTCCTTCATGCAGATAACATTTTGTTGTGGTTATACTATCCTGGCAGATAACATCTTGCATATAGATGTAGTTGTCTTTTATTTTATTCTATAAATTTCCCCAACAAAGAGACAGGCAGTCTCCAAGGACCAGAAACTAGACATGCTATGAATATGAATGTATTATTTAAAAGACGATTAATATGTTCTCAAACAAATTACTTCATTTGTTTTTTGATGACTTATTACTGCTCTGTGTCATGTATATTTATTAACTCATTATCTGCATTGCAAAACATTTTAAGATGTTTTGTTTCATTGTTCAGTTATATAGTAGTAAGGGGATTCTTTGAAATTTTATTTCATATTGACACAAAGATGACACAGCTTTGACAGGATTTAATTTCAGAAATGTAAACATATAATTAGCAAAGTATGGTTTGCTTATTACATATAATTAAGCCCATAATTTTTTTATGTATCATAATGATCCTTAGAGTTGATGTTCATCCTTGGCTTTGATAACTCTGAGTGAGTGAGACCTAAAATACTCCCTTGATAAAACACTGAGTTAGTGTAGGTAGCCTTTCCTTGCCAAGAGAAAATATTCCTGAAACTTGAAGCCAAGGACTTGATCATCAATTCTACAGAGGTAAAAGTAATTGTGTGGTTAAGAAGCTTGCTTTCTGACCAAGTGATCACAAGTTCAGTCCTACTGTGTGACACCATGGGCAATTGTCTTCTACCATAACATTGGGCCAACCAAGACCTTGTAAGGGGATATGGTGAATGAAAACTGAAAGAAACCTGATGTGTTAACTGTTAGGACACTACACTACAAAAATTCAATGCTTCCTCGAATTTGATAACACTAGTCCTGTTGTACCCATGCACTCTTTCCTCTTTATATTTTTTTATTATCCACTTTTCTCTCTTGTCCTTTGTACTATGCATGTACATTTGGCTATCATTGCTGTGTTACTTTACTCAGCTCATGGCTGCTTTCTGTCCCATTTTTTTTTTCTGATACCTGAGCACTAAACACAAGAAGAATTATTATTGTTGTTGTTATTATTATTGAGTCTTTCTTCTTCCTTCAATTTAGCTTCCACTTTTGTCCAAAAGTCCTCCTAGGGCAAAGAAACCTACTGTAAATGGTAGGCCATTAGCTAAATGCACCTAAATGTTCATTTTCAAAATCAAATAAAGTTATGTAAAAAAACAAATTTTATTTATCTTTTTTAAGCAATGAGCTGATAGAAACATTAATATGCCAGGCATTTTGTCTGTCTTTATGTAGTGAATTCAAATTCCACAGAGGTTGTCTTTGTCTTTCATCCTTTCAGTGTCAATAAATTAAGTACCAGTTGAACACTGGGGTTCATATACTGTAAATCCTCGAGTATAGTCAGCCCTTGAGTATATTACGCAGGGGATTTTTAGGAGACTGTACCTCTGAAAAACCTAAACCTTGTGTATCATACGCACCCCTTCTCTAACTTGAGTCAAGGAGGTCTATATAACGTCCTTGGTTTGTAAACATATATACGGTAACGTCCTTTATTATTATTGTATATATAACATGATGCAAACATGTAGCTTTATTGTGCACTTTGTTTGCAGAAAATAAAGAAATAGCAGTAATAACATCAGTGAAAAATAAATATTAAGTAAATTGCCTTTACATATTTATCACTTAGAAAATTTTGCTTAGAAAATATTTTTCATTTTTAACCTCGTATATAGTACGCACTAGAAATTTTGACCTTTAAATTTTGGGGAAAAAGTGCAGATTATACTCAAGGATTTACAATAATTGACTAGCCCCCTCCCACGAAATTTTCTGCCTTTTATCTGCAGTGAAAGGGATTATCATTTTTAAAAGTACTTTTGAATTTACAATTTTTCTACTTCTAACATATCTTTGCTCAAATATTTGACAATTATGAAAGAAAAAAAAAAAAGCAATATATACACATAACATTTGTTTTATAAAGCTCTCCTGAAATGTTACTCAATTTATATTTCCCTGAAATAATTAACAGGTACAGAAAAGTGTACTGGAGTAAAAAATGACACAGCCCAAGTGTTTCTGTATCAAGAATCAGTCAACTCAGAAACGATCATATTAGCAAGCTACAAACCAACTTTCTATCAGGTAAAAATATTTGAATTCAACTGCTTTCATATTCACACAAAACAATTATTTTATAATAGGGAGAAAGTTGGAGGGTGTTTATCATTTTGATCAAAAGGTAGAGATTGTGCCAATAATCATCGCAAGCCTTCTATTGAAACTGTTAAGATTGATGTTCAGCTTTAGTTACAGCAAGAGGATACATATGTAGTAAAGTAATGAGAACTTCTACATGATTATTTGATATACAAGAAAACCCGCCATCAAATCCCTCCTGCTATCTTAAATAAGGCTCCATTAGATGATGTGGTTCTACATCTCTCAAAAGATGATGATAGAGACATGACTGAGATTCCTTTAATCATAGACATGTTGGAAGTCATGGTTGAGCTGGGGCCCAAACAGCAGTGGCATGGGTAAGTAAAGATTTCCAGTGAGTAGAAACTTGGCAGATACAGAATTGGGGCTGTTAGCAGTTTTTGGCACCACCTGTTTGGTATCACTGATTCAATGCTAACTTATTTGACAGCAAATGCTTTAATGTTTCTCTAGTTCTCTAGGGAGGTAAAGTCTTAACATTAACTGGGTTCAGTTAATAAATTGAAAGTTTCTCTCTCTCTCACCCTTTCTATCTAGATGTGTATATTTCTGCACACACATACATGTGTGTGTGTGTGTGTGTGTTTGTTTACCTCCAACACCAAAGAGTACTGTTGCCAAAACAGGCTGAATGTGCTAAACTATCGGCATCTAAATAGCTGTGCCCAAACTTGTCATTTCACAGAATTAATCATGAATCTACTTGAGGTTGATATGATATACAACTTAGCTAACTCTGATGAGTAGTGACCATTATAGTAGTGGTAGAAGAGGCATGATGAGGAGACAATATGTTTGTAGGTTAGAAGTGGGGAATGTTGATGATCAAGTCCTTAGCAATCAATTGGATGGGTTTCTTTCCTATTTGATCTGGGTTATTGTCTCTCTTTGTAAGTCTAGCTCAATCTTCAGACTTATACTATTAGTTTGTAAAATACCGAAGAGAAAAGATAGCAAAAGTTATTAAAACATTTATGAGGAAGTGGACAGTAATTATAGTATTTAGGATAGTGATAAAATTTAATCAAAGAACACTTGTCAATGTTTTCAAAATTATATTTTCTTTATTAAACAATGTAAAATTCTTCTTTCTTCAACTTGCAGTCTCTCTCTTTAGCTTATTTTCTGTTAGCTTCCTTGAAACTTCACTGTTTACATTTAGCTTGGTCTATCATTAGCAAGCTAATTTGCTCTACTTTGTTGGGGAAACATAGAATTAATTTGCTTCTTGCAAGAGTTTGCACGAACAAGACAGGTGATAATTAATCAACAAACTTTATTGATCCTCTTAAATATATAATATGAAACTTCAACTTCAATCCTCGTTTATTTCAAAAACATACAAACATAAATCATATGATCTTTTAATATATACTCATTCAACTAACCCACATTCTCTACATCTTCTGGCCTTGTGCTAAAATTTGTAATCCTTTTTATAGCTATGACCTTAATTAACCCTTTCATTACTGTATTTATTTTGAGATGCTCTGTGTTTCTTTCAATTACTTTAAAAATAAATAAGAATTTAGTGAAATAACTTGGTTATCATTCAACTAGTGTAGGAACATAAATTGTGACTGTTTTGACGGAAGATTTTAATTCAAAACTTATGAAAACAAGACATTTGTACTCAGAGCCAGAGCCGGTTTCAGCCAGGTTGGTAGCATAATGGTTAAAGATGGCAAGCTGGCAGAATCATTAGCATACCAAACAAAATGTTTAGTAGCATTTCACCTATCTTAAAGATCTGAGTTCAATCCCACCAGACTCAACTTTATTTTTCATCCTTTTGGGGTTGATAAAATAAGTACCAGTTGAACACTGGGGTCAATTTAATCAACTTGATCCCTCCCCCAAGTTAGCTGGTCTTGTGCCAAAATTTGAAATAATTACTATGACCTTAATACAATTTGTGATATCATTATCAGATCTGTGAGATGGTAACATGCTGAGAAGTAATTAATTTTGTTGATTAATGATTAAGTTCAAATCCTAAAAGTCAATGGCAACATTGCATTTAATCCCGCTGTTAGTCTGAAGGATAGATTCACTATATTCAGTTCAATAAACCAAAGCTGTGAGTGTGTGTAGGTACGAATTCTATTCATAATCATCATCATCATCATTGTTTAACGTCTGCTTTCCATGCTGGCATGGGTTGAACAGTTTAACTGAGGACTGGCAAACCAGATGGCTGCACCAACTCCAATCTGATCTAGCAAGGTTTCTACAGCTGGCTACCCTTCCTAATGCCGACTACTCCATGAGTGTAGTGGGTGCTTTTTACATGCCACCAGTATGGGAACCAGTCAGGTGGCACACTGGCATTGACCTCGTTCAGATGGTGTTATTTATGTGCCACCAGCACAGGAGCCAGTCGATGCAATAAAAACTTATATAGGTTCAAGGGGTGACCAATTGATCAGGGTACACCAAAATTCAAATAATTTAGAGGGCAGAGACAACAAGAGAAATTTTTGCTTACTATATAGAATTTGTCTGCCTAAAATTCTCCTAAACTTCCTCACACACATCTCTCTTTTACAAAACCAAATCAGTTTAGAGATATTATTTTTCCATAAATAAAATGCTAAGTTTCCATAACTCTTTTTTCTGGCTCCAGCCACTAAGCTGCAGTCATGTTGAAGTACATCATTTTAAATTTGTTAAAGAAAACAATTGTGAAGCTTGCCTACTAAGCACATTTTGCACCATGCTCTCAATTGAACTAAATTTAATGACTGGCACCCATGCCAACATCGTCTCCTTCAGTGGACACTAAACTCGGCTTGCGAAGACCTGTTGGCGCAAGCGAAAGCATAATCGTGATGGCACCTGGTACTTGTGCTGGTGGCACGTGTAAAGACATCCGAGCAAGATCATTGCCAGTGTCGCTGGACTGGCTCCTGTGCAGGTGGCATGTAAAATACACTATTTGAGCGTGGCCATTGCCAGTACTGCCTGACTGGCCCTTGTACCGGTGGCACGTAAAAGCACCCACTACACTCTCAGAGTGGTTGGTGTTAGGAAGGGCATCCAGCTGTAGAAACTCTGCCAAATCAGATTGGAGCCTGGTGTAGCCTTCGGGTTCCACCAGTCCTCAGTCAAATCGTCCAACCCATGCTAGCATGGAAAGCGGACGTTAAACGATGATGATATAAATTATCACATTGATTTATAGTAGTGGTTCTCAACTGAAATCCATATGACCCCTTGTTGTCCATATAAGATTTAAGGGGTCCACATAAGCAAAATAGAAAATTGGGTCCACAATAGTATTTTTGGGGTCTATGAAAACGTTTTGCCTTAGATGTATTTATTGCAAGAAACAGTTGGGTTCCTTTCTCTGACATTTTACATAGTTCAGCCTACACAAGTGAATGAATAATAAACAAAATAGGAATTTTGAAAGAATTATCTATAAAACAAGAATTTTAAACATCGAGTGGTTATGAGGGTCTACCAGAATAAAACAGTAATCAAAGGGGTCCATAGATAATAAATACTTGAGGACCATTGTGTATCATAGGTGACTCCCATAGTACGGAACAAATAATATATTTATTCTGTACTGCAGGAGTTACTAGTGATACACATGATAGGTAAAGTGTTAAAGGAATGAAATTTAAGCTTTTAACATAAGACCATCAAAATTTTAAAACCTTGTTAAAACTCTTGAAATTTGCAAAGGACTAAATGTGATAAATACTTATATTCTTTATATTATCAAACAGTCACCTGTTTTGAATTCAGTTACCATCAAACCTGAACACAGACGGTCTGTTTCAAAAATTTGTTGGGAACAAAAGTACTACAGAGATGAAGATTCTGATGTCTGGGCAATTGACAGTGTTCAAATATCCCCTCACATAGACCCAGATTATTCAAATGGAAAGGACAAATATGTACAATTCAGTTTGAATATGATGTGTGGTTTTGATTTAACACACAACAGGTAAGTCAATTTTCATTTAAATTACACACATACACATACACACGATGGGCTTCTTTCAGTTTCCATTTAAAAAATTCACTCCCATAACTTTCCCAATGTGCTACACAGTGGGACTGAACTTGAAGCTTTGAGCCTGGGAAGCCAGCTTCTTAACCACATGGCCACACTTCAGGCCGACCAAAGCCTTGTGAGTGAATTTGGTAGATGGAAACTGAAAGAAGCCCGTCGTATATATGTATATATATATGTGTGTGTGTGTATGTATATGTTTGTGTGTCTGTGTTTGTCCTCCCACCATCGCTTGACAACTGATGTTGGTGTGTTTACATCCCCATCACTTAGCAGTTTGGCTAAAAGAGACCGATAGCATAAGTACTAGGCTTCCAAAGAATAAGTCCTGGGGTCGATTTGTTTGACTAAAGGTGGTGCTCCAACATGGCCACAGTCAAATGACTGAAACAAGGAAAAGAATAAAAGAATAGTTTTTAAATCATTAATTAACAACAAATAAATTCCTTTTTGTGAATTACATATATGGTTTTCGTTATGACTTTTTGAAATACCAATGTGGAATGAAAATGGTCATTATGACCCAATGTGGAGCAAGACACCCAATGGAGCTTAAAAATCCATTGAAAGATAACAAAAGCTTAGGAAAGCCATGCATATAACACTCATAGTCATCATCTGCCGCAAACAAAGCTTCATCCTAATATGAGTTATTATTGCTGCCAGAAAACTTACATACTAAGGCAGTGAGCTGGCAGAGACGTTAGCACACCAGGCGAAATGCTTAGCAGTAATTCATCTGTCTTTACGTTCTGAGTTCAAATTCTGCCGAGGTCGACTTTGCCTTTCATCCTTTCGGGGTCGATAAATTAAATACCAGTTACGGACTGGGGTCGATGTAATCGACTTAATCCCTTTGTCTGTCCTTGTTTGTCCCCTCAATGTTTAACCTCTTGTGAGCAATAAAGAAATAAGAAAACTTACATAGTCTTCTCATAGTACAATTGTGCATATGTGATAATACCGTTAATCAATGCTTACAACTACAATTTCCTCTGATATTAAATCATTGCTTTGATACAAGGTTTTTTTGTGGAGGGGGGGAGGCTAATTATGTAATTGCTTCAATTTCAAAAATATTACTGGTACTCATGTTTTTGATCACAAATACATAACTGATACAATCACTGTGCTTCCAATAGGATTTGAACTCAGAATATAAAAGGATTTAGTTAAATGCCACAGGTGCTGGTATGGCTGTGTGATCAAGAAGTTTGCTTCCTGACCATGTGGTCATGGGTACAGAGCCATTGGGCAACACCTTTTCCAAGGTGCTGGCTAGTGGGACTGAACTGAGTCTTCTGACTAACCAAATGTCTTCTACTATAGCCCCAAGCCTTGTGAGTGGACTTGGTAGGTGGAAACTGAAAGAAGCCCATTATATAGTGCATGGTAGAGGAAAAAAGTTATGTCTGTGAGGTAGCTTTGCAACTACATGGCTTTGGGTTCAGTCCCCACTAGCAGCTATCTTAGACAAGTGACTTCTACTATAGCCATGGATCAACCAAATCTGTTAATGAATTTGGTTAATGGAAACTGTGTGAAAGCTTGTTTGTGTGTGTGTGTGTGTGTGTGTGTGTGTGTGTGTGTGTGTGTGTGTGTGTGTGTGTGTGTGTGTGTGTGTGTGTGTGTGTGTGTGTGTGTGTGTGTGTGTGTGTGTGTGTGTTTGTCTGTCTGTGCGTGTGTGTGAAATCCGTTTGTCCACCTGCTACTCTGTGACAATTGGTGTTGGTTTGTTTGCATCCCTGTAACTTAGAAGTTCAGCAAAAGAGACTGATAGAATAAATGTTAGATGTAAAAAGTAAGTATTGGGTAAGTTGTTCAATTAAAGCCCTTCATGATGGTGCTGCAGCATGACCACAGTCCAGTGACTGAAACAAGCAAAGAATGAGATAAATCAAGGGTAGTAGATTGGCAGAACTTCAAAAATGTGAAACAGGATGCCTTGTGGTATTTGTTTTGGCCCTTTGTGTTTTGAATCAAATCCCACCTAGGCACTTTGAAAGCACTCTTACCAAACACAGGCTTAAATTAGCAGGGTGAGTGAAACAAATGCCTGTACCAGAATAATTGGTGCTAGATGGGATCAAAAAAGAGAGAATTTATTTCAGCTGGAACAATTTATATCCTGGTTAAAAATTGGCACTGTGGCGGTGGTTGTTTGCTGTGCCATGGATGAATTAGTGAATGATAATGTGTTGTGTGGCTATACTCTTTTACTTGTTTCAGTCATTTGACGGCTGCCATGCTGGAGCACTGCCTTTAGTCGAGCAAATGGACCCCAGGACTTATTTTTTGTAAGCCTAGTACTTATTCTATCAGTCTCTTTTGCCGAACTGCTATGTTATGGGGACGTAAGCACATCAACATTGGTTGTCAAGCGATGTTGGGGGGACAAACACACACACAAACATATACACACACATACATACATATATATATATATATATATATATATATATATATATATATATCTGATATAAACGAAATTGTTACAAACACACATATGGACGCACATACTTACATATAAGCACGAACACATAAATGCGTGCACACATATGAGCGTGCACACATAC
>NC_068984.1:16685239-16691987 GCF_001194135.2 Octopus bimaculoides
AAATAAATGGAAGTGGAGAGACAAGTTACTGAAGAGATTGCAAGAGTGCAATGAAATAATTTAACAAAAAACTATATAAATTAATAAAGGACTGAACCAGTGCGTGTGTTTATTACCGGCATAATGCCTCTCCCAAGGTTTAATTGTATTTCTTTCAACACACGTATCCACATCAAGAATCTTGCACACGAAATACACATACGAAATATATATATATATATATATACACACACGACGGGCTTCTTTCAGTTTCTGTCTACCAAATCCCCTTACAAGGCTTTGGTCGGCCCGAGGCTATAGTAGAAGATACTTGCCCAAGGTGCCATGCAGTGGGACTGAACCCAGAACCATGTGGTTCGTAAGCAAGCTACTTACAACACACCCACTCCTACACTTATGCGAAAGAAATAACTTAAACAACACCTGCAAACATTATTTAACTAAAGTATTTATTGTCAAATATAAAGACAGTCAGCATGGCATTTTACAGACAACAACAGCAATAATTACAGAATGGGAGAGTGATGCTGCTCTGAGATTACAGAAAGCTATTGCTATGGCAATATGCTGTCAGCCCCACTTATCTGAAATCAACTGCATCATCTTCATGATGACGGAGCTTCTTGGTCATCTGTCTTAGACCATATACGCTGGCCATGTTGCCTTAGACCATCTGCACAAATGTCTGGAACCATCAGAGTGACAATAATGGTGGTACATGGGAATAAATCAGTCACTCTCAAAGCTCTGCAAAGAGTTTTGGTACCAAAACAGCTTTTTAAAAGGGTACAAGAAGAACCATCTAGAAAACGAAATCATTCCACAGTTTCATGCTGATTGGTTGCTTAATTGTCCAATTACATGAAACTATGATGGTTCACTCATGGAGTCCGACCAGTTATCTAGTGAGAGAGGTTTTGAATCACTGGTGCAGAATGAATGAATGAATACACAGACTCTAGGCTACGTTCCTCAACTAAGCCCTACAACTACTACTACTACTACTTATCCTACTTTCAATTGGTGACACTATGAGGTTCCAGAACTCCATCGTGTTTTCAAGTAGCTAAAGTGAGTTGATGAATCCTTTAACTGGATTACTTGACCTTAGACAGACTATTGGCTGCAATGGCCTTCCACCCAGACTGTCATGTAGTTTTGTCGAATGAAGATCAATATGCCCAACTTTACATCCACTATGCTGCTCCCCATGACTTCACTGTGACCCTGGCTTGGGGATATTTCGTTATTGAGGTTAACTCATCTATATATATATATATATATATATATATATATATATGCACTACTGGATGGTTGTTGACTCTTTGACAGGTTTTGTTTCTCACCCCAGAGGGTGTCCAAATCGCCCTCTTTACCATACAAGCTTGTTGGAGTTGCTGGTTTAGTCATCAACAATGCAACATGTTGTACTGGGGTTACATGTTACCAGTAACACTCAAGAGTGACCGAACTAAGCCCTGCACACATCATTCATCATCGTTATTTAACATCCATGTTCTATGCTGGCATAGGTTGAATAGTTCAACAGGGTCTGATAGACCTAAGAGTTAAATATCCATGTTATTAACTTTTTATTTTGTAATAATTAATCATCACTAGTTTAATACTAATTTAATACTGTAATTATTTGTTACAGAGTAGACCTAGAATTCTCTACTGACCATGGTCTAACTTGGAATAAATTACATGATCACTGTTTACCTGGAACCTGTAATGGTCAGTTCATGTCATTACATACTTCTTATGAAACATCGGATTTTGACCTGTAAGTACTTTATTCTTAGACATTTATTGCAAATGTATATTTTTTGCAAGACTGCTTTCAATTCCAGACAGCTTTCTTTTGATTTGTTCAGCTGAATTCTCAAATATTCATTTAATAATAGCATTTTGTTGCTGCTATATATTTTTCTCCCTTCCAAGTCTTGGTTTCATTATTTAAATAATAATAACAACAACAATAGTGATGGTAATATAATAATACAAATTGTAATGATAGTGATGAAAATAATAATAATAATTGGTGATAACAGCAAAAATAATATTAATATTGATGAAAATAATGTAATAACAACAATAAAAATAATAGTGATGAAAATAAGTGGTAATAATAATAATAATAAAAATTATAATATTGATGACAATAATAATAATAATAATAATAGAAAAGCAAAGACAAAACTGAAGAACACTCACTCATGTCGCTCATTTTTCAAAGTAGAATTTAAAATTATTCGAAATTTGCTGTCTTTGATCAGACTAATTCTTTTTGTCTTTGTACACTAACGAAGTGCTATTTTCATATTAAATATTTACACAATATTAATTACCAATATTAATTACAGTATTTTTTCCTTCAGCTCAGATGCATAGAAAAATTCATCATGGTTACAAAAATTTCAAAACTTCCTACAAACTGCTCTTTCTTTTCTTCCTCTTGTTTACTTCTTTTCCCTTATTTATTGATTTTTATTTCTGTGACTATGGCGACTCTTTTTAAATATTTCAGCTGGAAACGGTTTACATTACCTCTTCCAAATGGTGCCATGATGCCTTATGTGAGGTTTAGATGGAAAAAGACTTCAAGAGGTGCTGCCAACTGGGCACTAGATAATGGTAAGTAATCCTGTTAGTCTGTCGTTAGTTTTAGTCACTGGCCATGCTGGGGCACCACTTTCAAGGGTTTTAGTTGATCAGATAGTCCTCAGTATTTACTTCAGTCTGCCACTTGCTTTATTGATATCTATTTGTCTGACTGCTAAGTTCTGAGACATACAGTGACAGAGCATAGTACCAGATTTTACGCACATGCTTGAGCACTGCTTTGAAAGGTTTAATTGAACAAATCAATGCCAGTACTTATTCTGTCAGTCTCTTTTTGCCATATCATTGTAATTGGGACATACACAAACCAGTACTGGTTGTCAGGGTGTGGACAAACACACATACACACAATAGGCTTCCACACAGAATACATCTAGTAAATTCACTCACAAGGGATCGGTCATTTTGGGCCTATAGTAGAAGACATTTGTCCAAAGTGCTATGTAGTGGAACTGAACCCAAAACCGTGTGGTTGTAAAGCAAGTTTTTTAACTACACAGCTGTCCCTATGCATATATAATGAATAAGAAAGCCTTCTTCATTGATTAATACTACTTTATTTAAACAAGAAGGGAGACAACTGTGAACATGTTTATGCCTTATTATAACTTCATGGTAGGAGAATTACTATGTAAATGCACGGGAAAGTGCACAACTAGGGCCTCTGCTGGTCAAGGTCAACCATGCATCTGCACAAACCTGTGCAAGCATAGACAAGAATGTTTCTTAAGGAAGACTGGCAGTTGGTCATGTATGCATATCTTCCCTCTCTATACCACTCGTGTTTATCTACAGGGAAAAGGTTGCTGGTTTAGTCCAATACATCTTGGCATCAGTGTTATCACAAGCATTGCTCTCAGAACACCAAGCGCTGGAACAGATACCATGAGGCTTCTTGTCCAGCCCTTTAATGGTTAATCCACTGCCATTGGTTGGTTGTTTTTCATCAACCCCCTTCCCCAAAGTTTGAAAGTCAAAGTTGACATTGGCAAGATTTGAATTCAGAGCACAAATAATCAAACCAAATAATATAAGGTATTCTATCCAATTCTCTCCCAATTCACTACCTTGTATATTGCAAACCACTATACAGTCTTGTCTATTTATTTTAGTGGATCCTCCTTCCCTACAGTGGCAAGTATGCTAAAGTCTGTACTTTACTAATGAGGTTATAATATGGCACAAACATATCAAGAGTCGTCTCTTGTACTTGCCAAAGTAATTAAAGCACAATGAGTGAGTCATTGTGATAACATTGATATTTCACTGCTACCATGAAAACCAATGTTATTTCTTCTTTAAGTATAAGTTTGACAGTTGAATCAACAGAGACGAGTTACATAGCAGAAATCTCCAGGTGGTTTAAACACTCAAGTTATTATGTCTTGCATGCAATACAATAACACGATGCAAGGTTGGTTGTCTGTTTAACTGTAGTTGCAGCTGCTACTGAGCTGGCCACCTTTTATTTGTGACAGCGTGTTTAACAATGTGAAACTAAGTACATATAGTTTTGTGTCATTACAACACAAGTCCATGATATCCCAGCAGCTAAAAAGTGTCAGCAGAAGGGCATCCAGGAATCATGACCTAAATGCAACCTGGCCCCCTTAGAGTGTGAGAAGTAAAGAGTTGCAACATTTGCTCAAACATCTGTTTCAATATGGTTTCAACAGCTGGATGCTTTTCCTAACACCAGCCATTTGTTTAGTCCGTACTAGGTGCAGGTTTTCAAGACATCAGCACCTAGAGATCCCGTTATGACTAAAGAATCCTTTTTGCCCTGCCTCGTCTCAGCTGGATTAGATAGCAACATTATAGAGTGTACTGAGTGCATCATTTTTGTTTAATCTCCATGTTCCATGCCAGTATGGATTGATGATTCAAGAGGATTCGAATATCCTGAGGGCTATGTTGATCTCCATTGTCTGCTTTGGCATCATTTTTCCAACTGTATGTCATCATTTTACAGTGTGCTGGGTGCTTTTCTTCATGGCACCAACCCCAGTGGGGCCACCAAGTAATATGCAAAACCCTTTCACAGATTTAGGGAGCAGTATTGAAGGAGGTGGTATTGTGCCAGGTGGAGAGAAGCAGAAGTAGGAAAGTGGGATTGCTATACAGGAGATACATGGGTACCACAGCAAGTAAGGAAGCCAGTATGGTGGAGACGAGGTATCAGGCTGTAATATTATATTTAGTTTTAGAGTGGTCGAAAGTAGAATTAGTGGATCAATGTACAACATACTTTTTGGTATTTAGTTACATCTCATTATATTGTGAGTTCAACTCCCTCGAGGCCTCGTTATGCTTTTCTTCTTTCTTTACCAGTCAAGTGTTTAATTTGATTGACTGTTGTTACCCTTCAAAATGTCTGGCCTTGTACCCACATTAAGAATTATTGATCACTTCTTTATACTTGTAATAATTAATTGTATCAGTTGTTTGCAGTATATCTCCAACTTGATCCTTGACACTCTGTCCCTGCTATAGAACGAAAGTACTCGAGAAAATTAATTATAAGAAAGAGAAAACGAAGAAGAATGTAAAAGTCTATATTTAAAACGACCATCACAAATATCTGCTTCAACAAATGAGTTCGGATCAAATCTATTACCCAACAGATACAGAAAAAAAACGCACTAAATATATTTAACAATTACATACAGGATAACTTGACACTGAAATTGATACAAGATGGGGAAAATGGACATATAATTAATCAACAAACTCTGACATGGTCTAAATTGCAACATTTCTTTGCTTACATGTGTTTATCTATCCTCAAGTGTCTGCAGATATAGAATATATAAGAATCAAAGCTGCATCACTGAAATTTAGATAACAAGTTTGTAGTGTCTATTGGGTAATTTCTTTCGCTTTTGCCTTGAAATGTGTAAGAGTTTAGTTTGTATGTAAGTATGTGAATTTCTTAACTGCACAGCCATGCATGCCTGGCTGTGTGGTTAAAAAAATTCTTATCAAAACCATGTGTTTTTGATTTCAATCCTACTGTGTAGCACCTTGGGCAAGTGTCTTCTGTTATATAGCCTTGTGCCAACCAAAACCCTTAGTGAATTTGGTTGATGGAAACAGAAGAAACCTGTCATACATACGTGTGTGTGCATGTGTGAAAATGTAACTGTAAGTATGGAAAAGTTGTTGGAGCGAAGGAACAGTTTTAAATTTATTTTTCTTAGTTTTCTCAGGTCAAATTATATGCAATAACTAACCTAGATTATTGCCTTATTATTTCAACATTAGTTGCGTGCTATCCTCAGGTACCCATGTTAATGAAAACTAAATTTTATAATATATTACCAAGTTGTCTGCCATTACTAAATCAATCATGTAATCCCATATGACTAATATTACTGGACGTTGGCAGTACAAGCACCATCCAAACATTTTCTGTCATTTGAGGATCCTTTGCAGTAGCAAATCAGTGGTAGCTTGTTTCAGATTTTTCTTAGAAGAATATATTTCAGATATGTCAGAGTGAAAATTTATCCCTCAGTTTGTAGCTAAAATTGCATCATAAATGTGAGGCAATGGATCAAAGGTAAAAGAAAGTGAATGATCTTTAGTGTGCTGACGATCTGAAGATTGCTTTTATATAGGGGATATTTTTAGTCATAGCTCAAAGATCAGATTGAAACAACTGGACACAGCTGTTCTGATGCTAATGATTTGACACAGCTGACTGGACATTCAACTTGTTTTAGTGACAATACTTTATGGTGCCGAAGACAAACACACAAACATGCTTATGCTTGCAGAAATATACACATACAGATGGAAAGGGTGAAAAAGAGGTGGCAAAAGAGAGAGCGGGGGACATTACAATTTAGTAATTGAATGTGACTGATATAAACACTTTACCTCTCCTCAAACACATAAACAGAGAGAAAGAGAGAGAAAGAGGTGGAAAGAAAGGAAACAGGAAAAACATTAAAATGTCTGATAACTCAGTATTAAAACAGCAACACCAAACTGGCAGCACCAAAACTACTGTGCCAAAATATTATATACCCTCAATGATATATATCTATATCTATATATATATGTATATATGTATATATATATATATATGCATATATATATATATATATATATATATATA
>NC_068984.1:16692330-16705626 GCF_001194135.2 Octopus bimaculoides
TATATATATATGTATATATGTATATATATATATATATGCATGTGTGTGTATATGTTTGTGTGTCTGTGTTTGTCCCCCCCCCCAAACATCGCTTGACAACCGATGATGGTGTGTTTACGTCCCCATAACTTAGCAGTTCAGCAAGAGAGACCAATAGAATAAGTACTAGGCTTCCAAAGAATAAGTCCTGAGGTCGATTTGCTCATCTAAAAGGCGCTGCTCGAGCATGGCCACAGTCAAAATGTCTGAAACAAGTAAAAGAATAAAAGAGTATATAATTAAGTTAGGTGTTAAATAACCACCTAAGGGATACTAAATATCCAAAGAACTTACTGTTTATTTACCTGTATAAATAACCTTGTTATGAACTACTGCTCATAACGGATAGGTAAGAAATAAACAATCAGTTTATCAAAATATTGATATAAATTAGAAATGGAAACAAAATAACAAAATTTAATAATTTAATAATTTAATCATTAAATGATAAATTCAATTCAATTTTATTATTTCTATACAAACAAATTTCTAATTTATATTATATTATATATATATGCATATATATGCATATTTATATGTATATATATATATATAAGGATATTATTGTTTAAAATAATATCAGTGGCTTAGCATGTATAAAAGATCCATAACGGTTTGGTCATTTTGACTGTTTTATTTAGCATGCCTGTAATGCTTGTTAGTACCCTTAATTATTAATTAATATATATATATATAAATATATATATATATATATATATATATATATATATATATATATATATACAGCATCCAGCTGTAGAAACTTTGCCAGATCAGATTGAGCCTGGTGCAGCCTTCTGGCTCACCAGTCCTCAGTCAAACTGTCCAACTCATGCCAGCATGGAAAGTGGACATTAAACGACAACAACAATGATGATGATGATATAGATAAAAAGTACCTTTGAATCGTCGGGCAACATTCCATCCTTGAGGAGACCTATTGAGTCAAGTAAATCAAAATCAAATCAAGTCACAATCAAATGGAAATTATAGTTGTGGGTGTTACCAGCGCTGGTGGCACATAAAAAGCACCATCTGAATGTGGTTGATGTGTGTGCGTGTGTGTAGATATATGTATATATATATATATATATATATATATATATATATATATATATATATATATATATATAATCTACATACATCATCATCATTTAACGTCCGCTTCCCATGCTGGCATGGGTAGGACAGTTTGACTGAGAACTGATTAGCCAAGAGGCTGCACCAAGCTCCAATCTGATTTGGCAGAGTTTCTACAGCTGGATGCTCTTCCTAATGCCAACCACATATAGCAGGGACTTTCACATTATATGGTAGTGATTAACCAGTGGAATCTTTTGGATTATATAATCCCTAATGTGGATCTAACTTCCTGTTATTGACTATATGTATATATATTTATATATATAAAATGTGTGTCTGTGTTTGTCCTCCTAGTGAATTAAAACTTATGTGAAGCCCAACTTTGCATATAAGACCCAGGGCGAATTTTTATTAAACTATTTTTTTCAGAAAAAAATCTTATATGCCATCAAATAAGTTACTTCTTTTGAAGTCCTCTCTCAGCCAGAAAGATGTTTTTTCTTAACTTCTGAGCTCGTAGTTGATTTACTCTTTGTTACTGATATTTAATTTACGTTCTGTTCTCTGAGTGACACCACACAACATTCAAAGTCTGTCAAAACTGACCCCCTAAGTTTTTTCTGAAATGGAGCAACTTGTTTAAATACATGTATTTTGCACTTTTCTCTCTCTCTTAAATCTTTAGCAAATACATTTCTAGACATATCATATAAATATAAAATTCATTAAACACTTTTCATTGTCTGTTTTCTAAAAGTCTACATCGGTACCTGTCCAGAAGGATGTAACAACCATGGTCTATGCCGTGGAGATTCTTGTGAGTAAGTAAAATTTAATTTTCTTCACCTCTTTCTGGTAAATCAAAAGTGGTTTTTGCCTTGTTTCCTTTCTGAGTGTGTATAAATATGTAGAATGACAAGGAATTATACATCAAGCTAAATACATTACTCTACTGAAGTCTATTGTGCTTACCTCACATTATGACGGGTTGAATATTTTCACAATTTCTTTGACATATATTGTCATCTTTACTCTTTTACTCTTTTACTTATTTCAGTCATTTGACTGTGGCCATGCTAGAGCACTGCCTTTAGTCGAGCAAATCGACCCCAGGACTTATTCTTTGTAAGCCTAGTACTTATTCTATTGGTCTCTTTTGCCGAACCGCTAAGTTACGGGGATGTAAACACACCATAATCAGTTGTCAAGCGATGCTGGGGGGACAAACACAAACATACACACACACACACACACACACACACACACACACACGCACATATATGTATATATATATATATATATATACGATGGGTTCTTTCAGTTTCCGTCTACCAAATGCACCCACAAGGCTTTGGTCGGCCCAAGGCTATAGAAGAAGACACTTGTTCAAGGTGCCATGCAGTGGGACTGAACCCAGAACCATGTGGTTCATAATCAAGCTACTTACCACACAACGACTCCTATGCCTTCATCTAATGAAGTTCATGTCATTATTGGCAGCTTACCCTACCAAAGTGTCAGATGATCCCTGTGAAGGTGTTTGGTTGTCCCAACCCCTTAGCCTTGCCATTGCCTATGGTAATGCCTCAAGCTTGTTGACATGCTTCAGTAGGCTTCATTGAAACTTGTGTACAACCAATTGAGGCACTTGGATTTGAATTGATGGCTTCTTTTCTCTTTTTCTTTCTTTCTTCCTCCTTTTCTTTCTTCACTTATGCTTGTGTTTTCTTTAGCTTTGGATCTGTATTTTAATGTGATTTTACATTCATATATATATCATATACATTAGACGGTGAGCTGGCAGAAACATTAGCACGCCGGGCGAAATGCTTAGCAGTATTTCGTCTGCCGTTACGTTCTGAGTTCAAATTCCGCCAAGGTCGACTTTGCCTTTCATCCTTTCGGGTTCGATAAATAAAGTACCAGTTACACACTTGGGTCAATGTAGTCGACTTAATCCCTTTGTCTGTCTTTGTTTGTCCCCTCTATGTTTAGCCCCTTGTGGGCAATAAAGAAATATATGTCATATACATATGTGTTATACATGTAATAAAATTTCAATCATCAGTATGTTGGGATTAAAAATGCAAAAAAAAAACACATACTGGGAAATAACCAAAATCGCAGTACTTACACAAATGCACCACTAGCAACTAGCACTGCTCATGGTACTTAGATGCTTCATACTGTACTCATGGTACCTGGGTGCTGCACACACTGTCAAGCAATGCTAACTAACAAATAGAGTATTTTTGATATGGTAACGGAACAAAGAAAAAACACAACATAACACTACATGTACCCAAGGCACATGGAAATGCACTAGGTTGCACAATGACAGTATGCAATAACAATTATGATAATATTCTAATTAAGGCACAAGGGGTCAGCATTTTTTTACCTCAGTACTCGACTGGTGCTTTATTTTGTTGGTGCTGGAAGGACGAGCAGCAAAGTTGACTTTAATGGGAATTGAACTCAAAGGGTAAGAAGAAATATTCTTTTCTACTCTAGGCACAAGGCCCGAAATTTTGGGGAAGTGGATGGGGGGTTGCAGTCGATTAGATCAACACCAGTAAGCAACTGATACTTAATTTATCAACCCTAAAAGGATGAAAGGCAAAGTCAGCCTTGGTAGAATTTGAACTCAGAACATAAAGACAAACGAAATACTGCAAAGTATTTCGCCCGGTGTGCTAACGTTTCTTATTTCTTTACTACCCACAAGGGGCTACACATGGAGGGGACAAACAAGGACAGACAAATGGATTAAGTCAATTAAATCGGCCCCAGTGCATAACTGGTACTTATTTAATCGACCCTGAATGGATGAAAGGCAAAGTCGACTTCGGCAGAATTTGAACTCAGAACGTAGCGGCAGATGAAATATCGCTAAGTATTTCGCCCAGCTCACTGCCTTAGGAAGAAGAAATATTCTTTTCTACTCTAGGCACAAGACCCGAAATTTTGGGGGAGGGGCCAGTTGGTTAGATCAACCCCAGTATGCAACTGGTACTTAATTTATCAACCCTGAAAGGATGAATGGCAAAGTTGACCTCGGCAGAATTTGAACTCAAAACATAAAGACAGATGAAATACTGCTAAGTATTTCATCCGGCGTGCTAACGTTTCTGCCAGTTCACAGCCTTAGTAAGAAGAAGAAATATTGCAAAGCATTTTTTCTGATGCTCTAACAATTCAGCCAATTCACTATAATAAAACATCGAAACACAACAATACATGTACCCAAGATACACTAAGATGCACAGGAAAAGCACAGAATAATAATAATAATAATAATAATAATAATAATAATAATAATAGAACTTCTAACTTGTTGTCTCTTGAGGTCTCTGGGTGAGACTTGGATCCAACTTGTACAAATGCAAAACAAAAGTCAAACATAAAATAATAATAATAATAATAATTTCATATTTTGTGACAAGGCCAGCAATTTCTGGATGGGGGTAAATTGATTACATCAACACCAGTATTCAATTGGTACTTATTTTATCAACCCTGAAAGAATGAAAAGCAATGTCAACCTTGGTGGAATTTGAACTCAGAACATAAGGCAGACGGAATACCACAAATCATTCTGTTCAGTGTGCTGATTCTGACAGCTTGCTACCTTTATGTTCCAATTATATACTAATCATAAAAACGTCTGCTGTTCTTCTTCATATGAATTTGTGGCTATTTGCCATGATAAAAAATGTCATTACTGGCTTTATTGTTGCTGTTGTTGTTATTTCTTAATTGGCCCTGAAGCCTCAGCGTTACACAAGAAGCGAGTTCAAAGGAATCAACTCATCACTAAAGAAAGCCATTTTAATAAAGAAGCAAACTCTGCACATTGTATTGTTTATGGCCTGTCATGTAACGACGGTGGTTACAATAACAATGGTGGTGGTGGTGGTGTTGGTGGTGGTGGTCAAACAATGAGATGATGACAAGGGTGGTGTTGGTGTTGTTGCTAGCAATGGGGTTGATGATAGGATATGGCTCTGCATTTGATAACTTTAAAAAGAAGTGTTTTTAGTTGAATATCTTTGACTGCAATACAAGTGGTTAGCCTGACTACCAAAAGACAATGACATTTCAGTCCTTTTAATTTTTTTTGCACCACCCCCCGCCTTTTCCTCACCCTCATCAATATTATCCCCACCACCATCATCGTCTTTATCAAAATTGACAACTTCCTGTCGTTCATTCATGTTCAATAAGCTATTTCTATAACACAAAGCTTATTCAATCAAAGCAGAAAGTTTCTTAACACACTAAATAATACATTAGGAACAATGCTACTGAAAGAATAATGGAATAACATTATTGTAGTCATTATGAGCTTGTCTTAATAGCTTCAGTATTATTTTCACACAATAGTTATACTACTGCTATCAAAGAATGTAAGATTTTAATCCTGTTAATTGTAGGAGACTTCAATAAGCAATTTACCAAAAGTATGCTAAGATGTCATCATTAAGTGACTGTAATTATCAAAGCCAGTTTTTAAGTATAAAAATTCAGTTTTAAAATTTTACTTTTCACAATATTTTTTTCAATTAGAGTAACATTCAGATATTAATTAGCATAACTAAAGGATTAATAATCGCACTGGGGTCGATATAATCAACTTAATCCGTTTGTCTGTCCTTGTTTGTCCCCTCTATGTGTAGCCCCTTGTGGGCAGTAAAGAAATAAGAAACGTTAGCAGACTGGACAAAATGCTTAGTGACTTTTTTCCAGCTTTATGCTCCAAGTTCAAATTCCATCAAAGCTGACTTTGCCTTCCATCCTTTCATAATTCGATAAAATAAGTACCACTTGAACACTGGAGTCAATGTAATTGACAAGACCCCTTTCTGAAAAGTTCTGGCTTTGTTTTTAAAGTAGAAAGAAAATTACAGAATCAAACATTGTTTTTGTTTCTTTTTCCACAGATGTGATTTTGGTTTTTCTGGAGAATCTTGTGCCCTCCCTGTAGTACCTAACCCATCATTGTTACTAGAGATGTTTGTTTCACCAACTGTTCTACAAAGTTCTTCACAGCTGGAAGCTAAAGGAGCAGAGCTGAATTATAAATGTGGAGTACTCTCAACTGGAAAGGCACTTGTTTTCAACAAAGATGGTCGTCGAGAACTAGTGACAATTGACATGAACACGACTACAATTAGGTTTCAATCAAGCTTTTCTTTGTTTCATTTCTATTTATTTTATATTTGTACTTAATAACTATAACTGATTCTTGCAGTAAAATAATTAAAATGATTTAGGGAGCTTCAAATTTGAATACATCTAATTAGGCAGTTGTAATTTCAAACGGTGCTGATTTATTAACATACACACATGATGGGCTTCTTTCAGTTTCCATCTTCAAGTGCACTCACCAGGCTTGGTCAGCCCAGGGCTATAGTATGACACTTGCCCAAGGTGACATGCTATGAGACTGAACCCAAACCAGATGGCTGGGAAGCAAACTTAAGTACACACCCAAGTGTGTATGTGTGTATATATACATTTATCCAATAGAAGAAACAAGAAATTATCTGATTCTGTTTTTTGTGACAATTTTTAAATTCTTTTATACAGATTATAGATTATCTTATAATAGCAATCATTATAAATAATGATTATGATTAAGTAGATATATTTCAGTAAGACACTATCTTACTCCAAATCGAATAATCAAAACAAGCAAAAAAACTTGGATTATCAAGAATTAATCCCTGAAAAATAATTCTCCCTTCCTTGATATAATAAAGTCAAAGTTTTTAATATACTAAAGTAAGAATTATTAATAAATGAATTATCTATCCTCGGTAAAACAATATCTGAAGGTATGCAGTCTAATGGTTAGGGTGTTGCACTCATGATTGCAAAATCACTGTTTCAATTCCCAGACCAGGTAGTGTGTTGTGTTCTTGAGCAAGACACTTTATTTCATGTTGTTCCAGTCCACTCAGCTGTAAATGAGTAGTTGGCACTCCGTCGGTTATGACGACGAGGGTTCCAGTTGATCCAATCAACGGAACAGCCTGCTCGTGAAATTAACGTGCAAGTGGGTTCTCCACCATCCCCTGCCAGAGCCTCGTGGAACTTTAGGCGCTTTCGCTCAATAAATACTCACAACGCCCGGTCTGGGAATTGAAACCGCAATCCTACGACCGCGAGTCCACTGCCCTAACCACTGGGCCATGGCGCCTCCACTGTAAATGAGTAAGTCTGTGATGGACAGGCATCCTGTTCAAAGGAAATGTGACCTCGGTTACTTATACGCCATGTGAAACAGATAATTGGCCCTATGAGTCCAAAGATTGAAGATGATAATGTCCTTGAAACAAAATACAATGAAAAAGAATTTTAAATGTATACAATATATAGTTTTTAGTATTCCATTGTAAGGAAGAACTGGCAAGTAAGTTAAATGTTTCAGACAGTTGTCCATTGAACGAGAAAAAGGATGAGAGAAAGATGGAAAAAGTAAAAGAAAAAAAATTAAAAAGAAAATTGTGGAAATAGGCGTAGGAGTGGCTGTGTGGTAAGTAGCTTGCTTATCAACCACATGGTTCCAGGTTCAGTCCCACTGCATGACACCTTGGGCAAGTGTCTTCTACTATAGCCTCGGGCCAACCAAAACCTTGTGAGTGGATTTGGTAGACGGAAACTGAAAGAAGCCCATTGTATATATGTATATATGTATATATATATATATATATATATATATATATATATATATATATGTATGTATGTGTGTCGATTTACTCGACTAAAGGTGGTGCTCCAGCATGGCCAAAGTCAAATGACTGAAACAAGTAAAAAGAAAAAATGGCATGTTGTTGTTAACTCACATCATCTTCACATGATTAGTTACACTACTATGGACATTGAACACAAAACCTGCAACACTGTTTAGTTCAGCCATACTTCAATTTCATTAATTTTTGTAATATTACAGTATTCTGTTAAAAATCTATTGCAAGCATGCATTTAGAGTCAGAGCTTGAGTAATCAGAATTAAACACCAGATCCAATTAGTCAAACTGGTGTGCCCTTGAGAATTTTTTTTATATTTTTAACTAATGAAAAAAGAAACTCATGGCTTTATACTAAAAACAAAATGTGACTTATTTTCTCTTCACTCTATCAATACATACCAAACCAAGCAGAGCTTTATCTGTTTTTCATTTTTTCCAAATTTACACATGTATTTCTCCAAAACAACTTCACAAATATTAACAATATTGAAAGATACTTTTATCTGCTGAAATGGTTCAATATTTCATTCCAGCATTTTCATTCCAGCATTTTCATTCCAGCATTTTCATTCTAAGGACTCTTACTGAGTATTTACAAAAAAGATGAGATTTTCCCCACACATTACAACAGAGAAACTTTGCTAACACTTCATATTTTTTCATTTCTTTATTAATAGATTTGCTATAATGTATATTGACCCCTTTATCCAGTTACTTTGGCTTACATTATGAATAGGGTTTTTAAGAATAATTATCCCTATCTAGCCCATGTGATCTAGCTTATGATTCAAGATGGTCAAAGACGTTTGACAATCATGCAGTAGACTTATCAATGTTATCTAACATTATATTATCAATCTCCTATAAAATAAATTAACATGAGTATTAGTATATTGCAAATGGGAACTTAAATGTGTATATCCAGTTCTTATTCTTTTACTGGTTTCTGTCATTTGACTGCAGCCATGCTAAGGTACTTGTTAAATACACACACACACACGTATGCATTTGAGGGAGAGAGAGAGAGATGTTATAGTAAGCAGCATACTATATCTATCTTGGGTTTTAGAATAGACACACCATGTCCCCCTGTGTGTTTAAGTATCCTGTAAAATAAACAAAAAAAATAAGTTGGCAATGAGAAGGGAATCTTGCCGTAAAAACTGCCCCAGAAAATCCAACCAGCTCGTGTCAGCTTGGAGGAGCAGACATGATGATATACACACACACACACTCATACACACACACACACTCATACACACACACACACACACACATATATCTTAGATAGATAGATAGATAGATATGAATATATTTGTGCGTGTGTGAGTGCACATACACTTCTATAGCTTCAGACTGACCATTGTTGTTTGAGTCCAAGGCTACAGTAGAAGACACTTGTCCAAGATGTTGTTCAACAGGATCAAACCTGGAACCATGTGGTTGTGAAGTAAACATCTTAACCACACAGCTATGCTTGTACTAATATATAAAACAATTCCAAACTAAAATTTTCCTGTTATTTAACTCATATATTTATTTGTTGAACATTATGCACTTTACATCAAAATATATCACTTATCGGTTTCAGATTTTTACAGTTCCACATACGTGTTGGCAGCAACTCTTATATATCTGAATGCCGCCCTCCTGATAGAATGTCGGAGTCAGTTTTTCTGGAATATTCTTGCAATGGCGGCATAACTTGGGATTTACTTACAATGTTTGCAGACGAAATGTATAAAACACCACAGTAAATATAATTTGTTTTCAATTTGCATAATATATATTTTTATATTTTAGAATGTCTTTGACTCTTATAATTATTCATTTTGTTGTTTGGTTGAAATCTATTATCATCGTCATCATCATTTAATGTCCACTTTCCGTGCTGACATGGATTGGACGGTTTGACTGAAAACTGGTAAGCCAGAGAGCTGCGCCAGTAGATTAGGTTGTATAACATTTCTATAATTATTTATTTCCATTTAGACTAAAAAACAATGGCCTTGTTAGAAATAGCAGCCAAATCTCCTTCAAATTACACTCTGCTGTAATAATAATAATGGTTTCAAGTTTTGTCAGAAGGGCAGCAATTTTGGGGGAGGAGATGAGTCAATTACATCAACCCCAGTGTTTCACTGGTACTTAATTTATCAACCCCGAAAGGATGTAAGGCAAAGTCTACCTCAACAGAATTTGAACTGAGAACATAAAGACAGACGAAATGCCTCTATGCATTTTACTTGGCTTGCTAATGATTCTGCAAATGGTAATATTCTAATTTTGGTAAAAGGCCAGCAACTTTGAGGTGACAAATAAATTACATTGACCCCAGTACTTACTTTCATAGAATGGATAAAAGGCAAAGTCAACCTTGGTGGGATTTGAGCTCAGAATGCAAAGAAACAAAAGAAATACCACTAAGCAATGTGCTAAGAATTCTGCAAGCTCACTGCTTTTATAATAATAATAATAATAATAATCCTTTCTACTATAGGGACAAGGCCTGAAATCTGTTGGGAGGGGACTAGTTGATCACATCAACTCCAGTGTTTCATTTCCACCAAGCAAGATATTAACATGTTCTTTTACCTCAGAGATTTTGATATATTTCTAACGTATTTTATTTTTTTCTAGGATGGTTTCTGTTGAGCTACCCAAAGCTGCCAAGGAGGATGGATGCCGTTTCCGCTGGTACCAGCCAAATCACTCAGGAAGTCGTCAAGATGTTTGGGCATTAGATGACATCATATTGAATAACCTTTTATTTCATACACTAGACATAGAAACCAAAGACCTTGAGAGGGAATTCTATGAACTAACAGCATCACAAGGAAAACTTATTGATACTTACTGTGACATGCCAAAGCCAATTGGGTAATTATTCTTTTCTCAATTCAACCTTTTACCATTTTAAAATCTTTTTGCAAAAGTAAGTGGCTGTGTGGTAAGTAGCTCGCTTACTAACCACATGGTTCCAGGTTCAGTCCCACTGCGTGGCACCTTGGGCGAGTATCTTCTACTATAGCCTCAGTGTTTTTTACATGCCACCTGCACAGGAGCCAGTCAGCGACACTGGCAATGACCTCGCTTGAATGATTTTCTAATGTGCCACCAGCACAAGTGCTAGAAGGCGATGCTGGTAACGATTACGAAATTGAACTGAATCCAATTGTCGGATTCAGTTCGATTTCGATTTCAAATTCCAAATTCCAAATTTACTTGCCTCAACAGGTCTTTGCAAGCAGGGTTTTTAGTGTCCAATGAAGTAAAGATATGAATAAGTGCGCTGGCTACACTTCTGACAGAGGTCACAGATTATGTTCTCACTTGCCTTGCTGGGTCTTCTCACATACTGCATATTTCCAAAGGTCCCGGCCACTGGTCATTGCCTCGGTGAGGCCTAAAGTTCAAAGGTCGTGCTTCACCACCTTATCCCAGGTCTTCCTGGGTCTACCTCTTCTACAGGTTCCCTCAAATGCTAGGGTGTGGCACTTTTTCACACAGCTATCCTCATCCATTCTTGCCACATGTCCATACCAGTGCAATCGTCTCTCTTTATATATATATATATATAAATATATATATGTGTGTGTGTGTGTGTGTGTGTGTGTGTGTGTGTGCATATGCATATATACACCACCAATGCTGAGTTGTAACAGTTTCACCTGAAGATTTTTTGAGTTGTGTGAAACTCAAGTTGTGAGACATTCTCAGCTCAGTTTCAATAACAAAAATCTTGTGTACGTGTGTGGACCATTTCCACAAAAACTGCAACATTAATACACCCTAATAAATCATCCTGCAGCTTTATGCTTTCAAAGACAAAAGGAATTTTAAAAATCTCTTACTTAACAAATAGGTAAGGCTTAGTGACAGGAAAAGCATCTGGTTGTAAAATAATACCACATTAATGTTCATCCAGCCTATGTTAATATGATTGAAAAAAAAAGACAAATATAAAATAAAATAAATTTATGGACAAACTTATTTATCTTAGATCTTCAACTGAATTTGAACATCAAAGAAGCATTACTATTTCCAAGAACACTTGAAATACTTAAGTCTAAAATAATCAACATACTTTTATAAGTTTCTAAAACATATTAAATTTCAAATGCACATCAGCCAGTTATGAACATTCTTTAGAGAAAGTCTATCAACTTAAGACATAAATGCTTCATCAATAACAATTTACTACTCTACACCTACGCCCCACCCCTCAGCTTTCATTTGCAAGTGAGAATAATTTGGTAGCATCTGCCATGTATTTGTTAATTGTGTTAAGTGCCTATGTATTTGTGAAGGTGCATGGCTTAGTGGTTAGAGCATTGTGCTTACACTCATGACGTTGTGAGTTCAATTCTTTTACTGTGTTGTGTGTTGTGTTCTTGAGCAAGACACTTTATTTCACAGGTTGCTCCAGTTCACTCAGCTGTAGAAACGAGTTGCAGCATCACTGGTGCCCTTTGCCTTTCCCTTGGACAACGTTAGTGGTGTGGAGAGGGGAGACTAATATGCATGGGTGGCTGCTGGTTTTCCACAAACAACCTTGCTTAGGCTTGTGCTTTGAAGGGGAACTTTCTAGATGCAATCTCGTGGTCATTTATGACTGAAGGGAGTTTGCCTAAGTATTCATCAGTAAACATAGACATCTTCTCAGCAGAACATCCAAGAGATTACAGCTGGAGGGAGGAAGGGGTGGTGCTGCATCCACGCTTCACTGGTACTCATTTACAATTGAGTAGACTGAAAGCATGTGAAGTGCCTTGCCCAAGGACACAGTGTACTGCCTGGTCCAGAAATTGAAACCATGACTTTATGATCATAATATTAACACCTATACCTACCATCTGACCATATTAATACCATTTGTATTGCTACCATTTTAGTAACTACCACATATTTTAATAACTATTGAAATCGAAATTGAACCAAATTCGACGACTGGCACCCATGCCAGTCTATCCTTCATTAGACACTAAACTCAGCTTGTGAAGACCTGTTGGGGCAAGTGAAACCGAAATCGTGATGGCACCTGTACCAGTGGAGCGCTAAGAGCACCATCCAAGTGTGATCATTGCCAGAGCAGCTGTCTGGCTTCTGTGCTAGTGGAACGTAAATAGTACCATTTAAGCGTGATCATTACCAGCGACGCCTTACTGGCACTTGTGCCTGTGGCACATGAAAAAAACATTCGAGCGAGGTTGCTGCCAGTACCGCTGGACTGGCTCCTGTGCAGGTGGCACATAAAAAACACCATTTTGAGCGTGACTGTTGCCAGTACCGCCAGACTGGCCTTCGTGCTGGTGGCACATAAAAGCACCCACTACACTCTCAGAGTGGCTGGCGTTAGGAAGGGCATCCAGCTGTAGAAACTCTGCCAAATCAGATTGGAGCCTGGTGCAGCCAT
>NC_068984.1:16705636-16706293 GCF_001194135.2 Octopus bimaculoides
CATCCAGCTGTAGAAACTCTGCCAAATCAGATTGGAGCCTGGTGCAGCCATCTGGTTCGCCAGTCCTCAGTCAAATCGTCCAACCCATGCTAGCATGGAAGGAGGACGTTAAACGATGATGATGATTGACCATTTTTATTGCAAAATAATTCAGTTTGGATAACCACATGGCAGACAGAAAACCAGTCTAGATATTTATAATATGTGGATGTCTCTTAGGCAACAAGCTGACAGAATCGTTAGCATGCCGGGTGAAATGCTTAGTGGTATTTCGTCTGTCTTTATGTTCTGAGTTCAAATTCCGCCAGGTTCGACTTTGCCTTTCATCCTTTCAGGCTCGGTAAATTAAGTACCAGTTGCACACTAGGGTCAATCTAATCGACTGGCTCCCTCCCCAAAAATGTCAAGCCTTATGCCTAGAGTAGAAAAGAATATGTGGATGCCTCTCAATTCTAAACACTGAGCTCTTATCAGCTTCAACTTCATTTCATCCTTCTGGGTTGATAAGATAAATCTCAGAAACATATTCGAAATTAATATTTAGTATCTTTTTAATGTCTTACTCCTCGATAAAAACAATATTTCCAACTGCAATTAGATTAATTACTATACACATACATACATACATATATATATATATATATATATATATATATA
>NC_068984.1:16706539-16712593 GCF_001194135.2 Octopus bimaculoides
ATATAATATTGTATCTTTTACTTCTTTCAGTCATTAGATTGCAACCATGCTAGGATAGTGACTTCAAGGATTTTTAGTCAAATAAATCAATCTTGGTACTTATTTTTTTTTTTTAAGTCTGGTACTTATTCCATCAGTCTCTTTTGCTGAACTACTAAGTTAGAGGAATATAAACACACCAACACTTGATTGTCCAGCGATGGTGGAGGTACAAAGACTCACACACACACACACACACACACACACACACACACACACACACATATGTATGTATGTATGTATGTATATACACAACAGACTCCTTTCAGTTTCTATGTAACAAATCCACCCACAAGGCTTTGGTTGGCCTGAGGCTATAGCAGAAGACACTTGCCCAAGATACCACGCAATGGAACTGAACCCAAAACCATAAGGCTGAAACACAAGCTTCTTACCACACATCCATTCCTACACACACACACACACACACACACGTATGTGTGTGTGTGTGTGTGTCTTTTGCTCCTACATTTATTCTGCCAACTGCTTGCTACATTATCTTGTTGTTTACTGAATTTATTTCCATATATTATTTACTCACCACTTGTTTCTTTGACGTGTTTTGTTTCTGATGTGATTAGAAACAATGTCGGGGAGATTATTTCCTAACTTTATAATCTCAATGGTGAATCAAGATAAATTTGAATCTTTTACAACAAACTGAGATTTATGTGACTAAAGTGTTGGGGATAAAATTAAGGGATTTAGTCTTTGTTTTGATTGTAATTACTTGTAGTAATTAATCACAAGTTAAATGAATAAATAAATATATAATAAATGTTTTGTTTTTTAATTTTCTATTTGTATGGAAAAGGTTAATATGTAAGGCAAAATAACTGGTGAATTGGCAGAATTTTGAGCGTCAGGCATGTGGCGTTTAGTTATGATGCTTTGTATTCTAGGTTCAAATTTCACTACAGTAAACTCTGCCTTTTGTCCTTTGATGGTGGGTAAAATAAAGTACCAGTCAAGTACTTTGGTTGATTTAATATGCGGTGAGCTGGCAGAAATGTTAGCATGCCAGGTGAAATGCTTAGCGGTATTTCGTCTGTCTTTACGTTCTAAGTTCAGATTCCACTGAGTTCGACTTTGCCTTTCATTCTTTTGGGGTCGATAAATTAAGTACCAGTTGTGTACTGGGTCGATCTAATTGACTGGCTCCAACCCCCAAAATTTTTCAGGCCTTGTGCCTAGAGTAGAAAAGAATATTCTAATAAAGAATCTGAGATGTGGTTGGAATGATATAGTAGCAGAATATTTGGTTTCTATTTCAGAAGACAAATAACTTTGTATAAAATTGTATTTACTCTCAACTGATTTCTCTGTTTTTGCTTAAGTTACAGTCTTTATAAATTTGAACACCTTTCATCATCTGAACACTGATAAATCACTAGATCGTTATCATTAGCTTGATGTTTAATAAGTTTTACAGCAATTGAAGCAGACAGATAACTAAATCATAGTAGAATCAAGAAATTTGTTATATTTCTTCAGTTTAGATATGAAAGAATAAATCTCTGTTTTGTATTAAAAAGGAAGAATTGGAGATTATGATATAAAGGAGCTTGTTATGACAGAAACCCTGAGCTGTGTGTTTTTTGTGACACAAAATTATAAATTCTGCAATAGAGGGCCTGAAGCATAAATTCACTTAACCTCATGGCACATATCAGCAGTATCAGCATCATCATCATTGTAGATAAATTTTCTATGCTAGCATGGGCTGAATGGTTTGACAAGATCCAAGTGAGTTTTTACTGGAGTTACAGCCCTCCTAGATATGTTAGAGGATCAAATCTCACCCAGGCATCTCTGTTTTGGAATGGTTTCCATAACTATATGTTCTTCCTAACACCAGCTACTTTACAGAGTGTACTAGGTGCATTTTATCATAGAACCAGCACCAGTGAGGTTGTTTTATCACTCACAAGACTGAAGACTCCCAAATCAGAGAAGAAGAATAAGAAAGGCTGATGGCTTTTGAGGTGCAGGAGTGGCTGTGTGGTAAGTAGCTTGCTTACCAACCACATGGTTCCGGGTTCAGTTCCACTGCATGGCACCTTGGGCAAGTGTCTTCTACTATATACTCGGGCCGGCCAAAGCCTTGTGAGTGGATTTGGTAGACGGAAACTGAAAGAAGCCCGTCATATATATATATATATATATATATATATATGTGTGTGTGTGTGTGTGTTTGTGTTTGTCCCCCCAACATCGCTTGACAACCGATGCTGGTGTGTTTACATCCCCATAATTTAGCGGTTCAGCAAAAGAGACCAATAGATAAGCACTAGGCTTACAAAAAATAAATCGTGGGGTTTATTTGCTCGACTAAAGGCGGTGCTCCAGCCTGGCCAGTCAAGTGACTGAAACAAGTAAGAGTAAAGGTCTTGAGACAAATTAAATCCATTGTATTTTGAAAACTCGATTTTGTTACCATTGAGCATTTCGACCTTCCTTGGATGCTTGTGTTTTTAATCTACTGCACAAAATGACTAATCTCTTGTTTCAGGATGTATAACAGAAACTAACGAATATGGATTATTAAACTTGAGATTCTATACAAATCGTATAACATACATCAATTATGCCTATCCCAGTTTGAAATTGTATAACATATATCGTGTCTCAGTTGATATTGTGAAGTAAATTGCAACCATTTTTATAGATTTTTTTTAAGGCACATCATGAGTAAAAATCGTTCATGTTTGTTATACATACATAAGGATAAAACATCTATCCTGTGCACAAATGTGCTAAATTGAGTGAATTTTTTCTTCTTCTGTGATGAGGTGGTGTGAGCTTTGACTTCTAGAAGAGTGAAAATTAGAATCCTGATCTTTCTGCCTTTCTCAAGAATATTAAAAAAATAAATTAAAAGCATAGAACATAAAAGTCTTAGCATAGATCAAATTTTCTGATACAGCCCTTCGCAGGGGATATGACAAAAGATATATAAAAGGAGTTGATTTAGTGCCTGTTTTCCATTCTGGCATGGGTTGGACAGGTTGGCAGGAACTGGCAAGGCCAGGAACTGCACCGGGATCCATAGTCTGTTTTGGCTTTGTTTCTACAGCTGGATGCCCTTCCTAATGCCACCCACTTTACAATGTGTAGTGGTCGTTTTTTTTACATGGCTTCAACACCAGAGCTTTTTATGTGGTACCAGTGCTTCTTTACATGGCACCAGTACCGGTGCTTTTTGTGCGGCACCAGCATGAATGCTTTTTACGTGGCACCTTGGTTTTAGGATATCGAATTTATTCAATTTATTCAAGCCTGGAAAAATAGAAGGCAATATACTGAAGGTGGTGGCGGTGATGACAGTAATGACACTGAAGATAATGAATAAATATGAGAAAGGGAATTTATTTTTAAAATCCTTTGTCTGCAGCAAAATATCAAAATTCACGAATCCCACCTATAAAAATTAATATAAAACAGTCAACAAACAATATTTGGTATTTTGTCCGAATCTCTCATCTAAAACATGTTTTGACAACGTTTAGAGAACATGTTAAATATTTAATTCCAGTGTTGTTACAAAGCTGTCAATAATGGTTTTTCTATGGATATTTTCAGAAATGAGTCAAAACATTGATGTATTGGTAATGTATGACAGCTTGATAAAAGAATTGGTCTTAGATTAGCATAATTCAAATTGATTTATGCATGCTTAATTAAGGTGGTGGGTAAAATATATTTTTAAAAGATTTGGGATGATTCTTCAGTGCAAATTTTAAAACAGCGATAGGTTTCCCTAGAATTTATTCTTTAAAATATTAAATTTTGGCACAATGGGGTTCCAGTTTCAACTCCCAGTAACTGTATCATTTTAAATTGTTTTTTTTTTGTTTTATTTTTTTGCTGGGTGTAAGGCCTAAAAACAAGAATAGATAGCTATTTTGGGAATCAGTTTTGTATAAGATTCAGTTTCAATACAAAAGATTCCCATGTCAACTCCCTATCATTTTATTACGTCTTTAATTCAATATTATTTCATTATGCTTTTAATACTATTCCTACTTACATATATAGAACCTATAAACTAGGAGACTGGCTGACATACCTGGAGTAGAGAGGGTATATTATTAATGAGATTATGAATAGCAACAAAAGGACTTAGCTAATTGATTGACCAAATAATTAATCAAATAATTGGTTAAGCATTAATAAATTGACAATTATAATAATAAAAGAAGTGAAACAGAACCAGTGCATTTGTTTATTATGGGCATAATGACCCTCCTGTGTTACAAAATAACTAACAAATATATAATTTTATTCAGTCTCTATCAAAAATAGTATTAAAATCTTTAAAATGTCTTTTGTTCTCCCACACAATTTTACAATTTGCACTTAATCTATTTATCTTTTACTTTTAGCTTTGTTGATGAGCCAAAAGTTGGAGAAAAACGCTACATTATGACCAGTGCAATGAAAATTGGTGCTTCCTACATGATACAGTTTAATATATCACTGGGTTGTGGCATCCCATATGTACCAGGTTTGGACAATGTAGTACGACTGGAATATTCTATTGATCATGGTCTCACATGGAGTCTTGTTGAGAAAGCTTGTCTCCCACCAGAACGATGTGAAGAGTACAATGCAGGGACTGTATATGATTATTTTGAGTATCCTATGTGGAGTAGAATCACAATACTTTTACCTCCTGATACTTGGTAAGTAATGTCTAATATTTGCTTTCAAAGATATAATTCTACCAAATTCTAGATCTAATATTTACTTTCAAAGATTACATTTTAATAAATCTGTGATAGTTCTAATTTTGAAGTAATAATTTTGAGACAAAAATCCCAACTAAAGGAAAAAAAACTTTGGTTTCAATCTCTGATGTTTTGATGTTCCAATTTCTGCCCATGTTTTTCCTGTGAATGTGCAAGCTACAAGTGTTCAAATTTAGCATCAGCTATATTGATCTAACCAGTGTAGAAGGACTTACAAAGATCATGTGCATTGACCTTTCTTTACTGACTAACTCATAAAAAAAAAGCCTAATTTATAAGTTCATGAACAGATCACATAACTTGAACAAAGTGTAAATTTTGCTGTTTTAGACAACATAGCTGAAAGATGAATGTTATTCTCAATTCACAGTTGAATGCTTGCCATGAGAAAGTTATGTCCATTCAAAAAATACAACACTGAAAATTTATCCAATCCATGGAGACAGTGAAAACATTCAATTCTAAAAAAAAGTACTGTCCCAACTAAATCAACCCATGCAAACATGGAAAACCAAGAAATGATGTAAAATGTTTGAGAAAAAATAGGCAAAAAAAAAGATAGAACGAAAAGAAATAGCATTTTTAGAACATTGTTTTCTAAATGCTACATTAGCGTCCTCTCATTGGTTGAAAGCATGTTCCATAGTCATATTAAATTCTCACTTGTTTAGTCAACCAATAATTCTTTGGGAAGGAATCAATGAGTAATATTTTAATCAATAAAACATTTTTTTTTAAATGGAAACAAGTATCTTGTTTGTTTGGAAATAAACTATTATTTGGGGGTTAGTTCAACAAAACTACAGAAACCTGAAACTATCGTTATTCACCATAATTATCACCATTAGCACCATGACAATCATCCCTGTTGAATTTAATATTATTGTTATTCATCTCTCTCATAGGATAGTAGAAACAGTATAGCTTTTGGCAACATATTGTTATGTCCCTTTGTAGTTTATGTTCAAACCCTGCTGGTATTGACTTAGCCTTTCCCTTAGATATGATTGCTGATAATTCAAAAGGTCATTAGAAACAGCAGAACACTAGATTACAGTCTTTAAAGCATTTAATGAATTAAACACTACTTCTTTTTTTTTTTATCAGTTTCAGCTCAAAATTGTGGCCATGCTGGGGTACTGCCATTTTGCTAGCTGCTAGAATAATAATAGCTTGGGCAAAGTTCAGAGAGCTCCTACCTCTGCTAGTGACAAAGGGCCTCTCACTCAGAGTAAAAGGTAGACTGTATGACACATGTGTGAAC
>NC_068984.1:16712603-16716473 GCF_001194135.2 Octopus bimaculoides
CACTCAGAGTAAAAGGTAGACTGTATGACACATGTGTGAACAGCCATGCTACATGGCAGTGAAACATGGGCCATGATTGCTGAGGACATGCGGAAGCTTGCAAGGAATGAAGCTAGTATGCTACACTGGATGTGTAATGTCTGTCTGCATATCTGACAGTGTAAGCACCCTGAGATAAAATCTGGACATAAGAAGCATCAGATGTGGTACACAAGAGAGACGACTGTACTGGTATGGTCATGTGTTGTGTATAGATAAGGACATCTGTGTGAAAAAGTGTCACACCCTAGCAGCAGAGAGAACCTGTGTGAGAGGTAGACCCAGGAAGACCTGGGATGAGGTGGTGAAGCACAACCTTCTAGCGTTGGGCCTCACGGAGGTGATGACAAGTGACTCAGAGCTTTGGAGATATGCTGTGCTTGAGAAGACCTGGCAAGCCAAGTGAGACTGTAACCATGGCCTATACCAGTGCAGCATAACCAGCCCATTTAAGAGTACCCTTCAACCATTGGGCAATAAACTGCACTTGTGAAGACCTGTTGAGGCAAGTGAAGTCATTGTCATGGCCGATGACAGTACCGCCTGATTGGCACCCGTGCTGGTGACACATAAAAAGCACCATTCAAGTGTAGTCAATGCCAGTGCCGCTTGACTGATCCCATGCCGGTGACACATTAAAAGCACCATTCAAACATGATCATTGCCAGTGCCGCCTGACTGGTTCCCGTGCCGATGGCACATAAAAAGCACCATTTAAGTGCGGTTGATCCCAGTTCTGCCTGACTGGCCCTCATGCCAGTGGCATGTATAAAGCACCCACTACACTCTCAGAATGGTTGGCATTAGGAAGGGCATCCAGCTGTAGAAACTTTGCCAGATCAGATTGGAGCCTGGTGCAGCCTTCTGGCTTGCCAGTCCTCAGTCAAACCATCCAACCCATGCCAGCATGGAAAGCAGATGTTAAACGATGACGACGACGATAATGATGATGTTATTATTGAGATCCTGTTCTGATATGTGGCATTTGGTAAATAAGGGAGTTTGATGTCATTACTCTCATTTGTGCCTCCTGCTGCGAGGTAGGTTCATCTGGAATTCTTGACAAGAAGAGATCAAGTTTTGATTTGAAAACACCTACGTCCACTTTGTGTAGGTACTGGTCATGCACTAGCTAATTCAATCAGCCATATCTACCTTTCAATAAAAATGAGGAGTGCATTCAATAATGTAGTCCTAGATATACAGAGACTAAGAGAAATAGGTCATGATTGGGAATGCCTTTGATCAATGGTCAACTCAGTAAGAACTGAGCAGGAACTTAACAATAATAAAAACTGAAATGCATTTGTAGAGGAGACACTGGTCTGCAGCAGGTTAACTTCTTATAAATTAAAGACTATACTAAGGAGGTCTAATAAAACTGGAACAAGTCTGGAGTTGTCACTGTATTTGCTATGGTTTATACTTACATCGTACTCCAGGCCCACTTTCAATTTAAATTTAATTTTGGCCTTGCTGCTTGTCAGCAGAAATCAGTATTAACATCTGACATCTGGAAATGATAGCCAAGACACTTTTCATGCATCGTCGTTTTAAATTTTAATTCATACCAATATTGCCTTCATTTGCCTTTTATTTTAATTATGCCTTCTACAGCAACAGAATACGTGTCAACAAACTTGCTTAGCAGGCCCAGTACTGTTGCTTAATCTCCATCAAGAAGTCTAGATCTTTTCTTCCCTACTCTATTATCTTCTCCTCTATCTCTCAACCAACTCTTATTAATACACCTCCCTATTATCATGTAGTGGCGCGTGTGGCCGCCATCTTGGGAAGTGCCATTGTGCATGTGCAAGGGACTTGCCGTCAGCGGAAGTACCCGGGCACGCATGCGCAAGGCAACAGGTGGAGAGAGAGCAATAGTGTTCGATCTCTTCTCTATCTAGCAGCGGTCGTGACAACACGTATTTTCCAGTGCTCTCTCAACTCGATACCGACATGTGGTCGAAGCTTCCTTGGTATTCTAGCGGCATGCCTGTTCACCCAGGAACGAAAAGGCTCTACACCAACCTAGAATAAATTATTGATCTGTTACCGTTATCCCTCGTGTTGTTGTATTTCTGGATTTTAATGATTAATATAAGAACTGGGGAGAGATGGCCGAGCCGTCATATCTCATCCAATTCTTATAATCACATTATCACTTTTCTAGTGTCATAGGGAAACTGACACTATATGGAGTCTGTCCAACTGTAGTCTTCCATTGTTGTTAGCCATGACTCCCTCTCTCTTTTTCTCCCTCCCTGTCCTTGTCTCTCTAACACTCATTATTGACATCAATCATTATTCATCATTCTCACTCCCTTTCTATCACCCATCTTCATTGCTTTCTCTCTCTCTATCTACCTGTCTCTATCCTTCTCTCTCTCATACTTAGACTTTTTGACTCTACCTTAAATATGTCCATCTCCTTTTTAATTTTATCATTCTGTTCCTAAACCACGTGAGATTTCTATTCCTGTTACAATTCGAAACATCATAGCACAGGTGTAGGATGTGACCACCTTCTTATTGCATAGATGGCAGCACACTATATGTATCTTTGCTGTACTATCTGTATTGGATATATGTTTTACTTTCCAGGTCTCGTGCAACTAAATTCCGTTTAATTCAAAATGAGTGGAGCCCCACAGATACATGGGCCGTTGATAGACTATACATTGGGCAACAATGTCCTCACATGTGTCATGGTCATGGCATTTGTGACAAAGGAATATGCAGGTGAGTTATTGTATTGGTTTTGGTTTTTATGTTGTGAATTGGCAGGGTTCTTGAAATGTCAACCAAAATACCTTGTAGTATCTATTCTGGTATTTTGCATTCTGAGTTCAACTCCTACCAAGGTCAACTTTGTCTATGGTCCTTCCAGTTGATGGACTAGTAGACATGTTAGAGTATCAGAAAAGATGGTGAGTGGTATTTGTTCCAGCTCTTTCTGTTCTGATTTTCCACTCTGTTGAAAGTAACTCAGGCTAGCTCTCTCATTTGAGGGCATCTTCTACCTCCTCTTCTACATTTCTCAGAAGCCCTATGAGGAGTCATGAATGCTATCCCTTTTTTTTGACTAGATTGAAAAAATGTGACATATTGCTGATGTCATAAGAATTTATAAACTCTCAAGAAAATGTGAAATAATTCTTTTTGGAGGCACACCACATAAAGTTATAAATAACAACATTGGGTTGAAAAACCCTTTAAGACAGAAAAAAATTGAAGTCCCATGGGCAGCCTTTGACTTTTTCTATCTAAAAGGGTTTTTCAACCCATTATTTACAAGCTCTTATTTATAGCTTTATGTGGTATGCCTTGAAAGCCAATATTCAAAAAAAAGTCTATCAATAGGAGGACTAAAGAAGAATTTGGTAAGCTGAATTACCATATGGAGTGAAGAATTTGATATTCTACACTCATGCCCTTCATCTGAGTGCAAGAAAGATAGTGTTGTTGCTTTGATCAGTGTTGTAGCTAGAATGTGTGCCACTCAGAGTAGCCCCTGAGTTGGCTATACCTCCTCTCCAGACCTCAGCTTTTACAGGTTTATTGTAGAGGAGACCCAAAAGTGCTGTCACAATAAAGGTGTGACCCAGGCTGAACCAGCTCTCTCCACCCCAACTCTGGCTACACCATTGTTTGGTCACAAGCTAACTGAAATTTATCAAGTCAATTAAATGATAAAATGTTTGAGTATTTTGAGATGTAATAGGTTTGTTCTCTCTACTTCATATTAGTCAAATAGTTTTGTCGATTTTTTTTTTTTTATTGTTTCATAGATGTTCTTATTGTACTGAATAGTAACAAGATAATATGACT
>NC_068984.1:16716519-16727187 GCF_001194135.2 Octopus bimaculoides
TATATATATATATATATGTATATTAGTATAAATGTACATATGTTGAGTCAGCAGCTTGGTTTTTCTTTACCATCGAAGTAAATTCATTTCAACTGCATAATTAATGATCTTGAGAAAGACAGAAGCATCACAGGAAATTACTCTACTTCCAAATAAGAAAATTCATAAATGCACATTACACAGATAACTTTTATAAATCAATAAGAAAACTATTTCCGTTCCTTGCACTTCTTGTATTTTCAATCTGCTTTTCTTTGAGTTTACTATGGTTTCGATTATACATATAATCATTTGGCAAGGAGATTATTTAGCTACATAGTGTTTGTGTTTTTCTGTACCAAATGAGGGAATTGGATTGGATTGGTGGTCGTTGTCATCATCGTGGTATCAGCAGTAGTAAATCCCAGTCAGTAAATCCCTGTATAGTGTATCTAGAACTACCTTATTCAATATGTTCCTTTTAATTAATTTAATATTGACTGCAGTCATGCTGGAGCACGACATTTAGTCAAACAAAGTGACCCCAGGACTTATTCTTCGTAAGCCTAGTACTTATCCTATCTGTCTCTTTTGCCAAACCGCTAAGTTACAGGGACATAAATACACCAATATCAGTTGTCAAGCAATGGTGGGAGGACAAACACAGACATACAAACACACACACACATACATATATATACGACAGGCTTCGTTCAGTTTCCATCTACCAAATCCACTCACAAGGTTTTGGTCAGCCCGAGGTTATAGTAGAAGACACTTGCCCAAGGTGCCACATAGGGGTACTGAACCTGGGACCATGTGATTGGTAAGCAAGCTACTTACCACACAAGCGACTCCTGCGTTTATGTTGAGACTGTAATAATACACATTGTGAAACTATATCTTTAGGTTTAAGTACGATTAAGAAGTTCTCTTCTCAGCTAAATGGTTTCAAGTCTGACCAGTACCATGCCACCTTGGGAAAGTATCTTCTGCCATAGCCATAGGTTGGACAAATTCTTCTGGTCTAGAATGGTTGAAAATCTACACAAGAATGAGTTTAATGTTTTGAGTGTTTAGAAATCTTATCTTATTGGAATAGCATCAATACCATCTACTCTCAGAGCTATTCTAATAACCAGTTATATAATTTTCTTCTTCCTCCCTCTATTGCAGATGTGATTCTGGTTTTCGTCGAGCAAGTTGTGAACCATCTAAAATTGCTAAAAATGGTATACAAGCTGATTTTGGGTCAACTTATAGTCCTGAAAATGACTTCAGAATCAAAGGTGGAGATACTGTGAGTGGTTATGAAGGATGTGGCACAATTCTGTCTGGAGAATCAATGTATTTCTACAAGGTATTTCCAAATTAGACTAATTCAAAGCTGTATTTAATATAGAAATTAATAAATTGTTTGCGTTTGTGTGAGTTTATATTAAAGTATGCAGTATTATAGTCCCATTACAGCTGAGCTTAGCAGTCCATGTCACACTAGGTATTAAACCAGATGACCTATGGATTCTTAAGCACAAACACACACACTCACATACTTGTGTGTGTGTATGTATATAATCCCACCCATGCTAGCATGGAAGGTGGACGTTAAACAATGATGATATGTATATAGATATATGTATAAACAGCCATGAACAATGTGTTACCATAAAGGAAAAATATAATTGTCACTAAATATGATTAAGGGTGGGAAGACACCTACACTGCTAAAAATAAAAGCTAAAATGCTCTAATGCTGTAGTAAGAGTACATAATTGTATAGATATATGCTGACAGTTGATGATTAAGTCTAGAAATCGCCGAATGAGTAGTCCTTACTGACAAGGCTAAGGAAATAGCTGAAACTGAATCTTCAGTTTAGGGAATTCTTGAATTGGTGTTTTTGGGCGATTGCTGCACAGTATCTTCTAGACCAGCCTTACATTGACCAATAATATATTTTAGGAGCAAATTTTGGAAGATGAAAGCAAGAGATGTTTAAGAAATATATAGTAAAAACTGAGAATATTTTTTTAAATTTCATCATAGCAATTATATATTTATAAAAACACCACTTTTAACAGTCAATTTTAATGTTTCATTATTAAAATATTGATATAATCAACATTTTCATATATTCTTTCCTACTCTAGACACAAGGCCTGACATTTTTGGGGAGGGGGCCAGCCAATTAGATCAACCCTAGTATGCAACTGGTACTTAATTTATCAACCCTGAAAGGATGAAAGGCAAAGTCAACCTCGGCAGAATTTGAACTCAGTATATAAAGACAGACAAAATACCACTAAGCATTTCACCCGGCGTGCTAACGTTTCTGTCAGCTCACCGCTTTGCATAGTCATATATTAAGTGATTTTAATGTTATGATTAACTAACAAAAAGACCACCCACTGGGCAAGTTTTCTACTTGTTGCTGGATAATATTTACACTTTTGATCCTAAATTTGTGTAGTTTTTCTGTTGCAACTAATTTTCCTTTGAATCATTTATTCATTTAATAGTACTTACTCACTCAGTAAATTTAGGGCGACACTACAGAAACGTTCCCTGCCAAAGTTTTTCCCTAATAACTTTCTGAAAAATGGGTATTTATTAATGGAAGTTTCTACAAATACATTTCATTTGGTATAGATTACTGGAATTTGTCATGAAAAACTTTTTGAGAGAGGAGTTATGGATAATCCACATGCCTCAATTTTGTTCCTTTGTAAACATTTCAGAAAAATGGGCTTTCTTTGATGAAATTTTCCACAAATAACTTTCAGATGGTTTACATTACAATTACATAGAAATTTAGTGCAGAAAAAGGCAGGAGGAATGGATATTTCATGCATCTTAACTTTGTTTACTCATCAAGATTTATGATTGAAGTATGTACTTGAAATACTCATTTATCAAAACTGCATTTTGATAAAAAGTATATAAAAACTGGAATTTTCAAAAATTTTCCAGACAGTCTAGAATGTAATAGTAGAAGTTATATAATTCCAACTAATTAATAGGCAGCTTTCTTCATTATTGTATGGCTATTATATACTTAAGATATTACATTGTGCTATAGAATCTGGATGATAATTATGTAAATGTGTGTCTCTTTTGCTGATGTTTATTAGTGGTAGCTGTAAACACTGTTGAGAACTTTGAAAAAGCAGTGCTTTTGAATAAAATACATTGTGTGATATATTTTTCCCACCCAAGCTATAACTCCAGGCTGATCGATGCCTCGTGAGGGAATTTGGTCAGTGGAAACTATGAATGCCTGAAGTGTGTGTGTGTGTGTGATATTAATGCACTCTCTCTCTCTCTCTCATGCATGTGCACTCTCTGTCTTTCATGCATGTGCACTCTCTCTCTCTCTCACACACATGCCCTCACTCACTCTCTCTCACATGCATGCACACATACACTCTCTTATACACACACATACATTCTTACACACATACACGCACGCACACACACACTCTTACATACACACTCTCTTACACACACACACATACTCTCCTACACACACACACATACTCCTACACACATACACTCTTACACACACACACACACACATACTCTTACACACGCACATACACTCTTACACACACACACATACACTCTTATGCAGACATACACACACACACACTCTCTCTCTCTCTCTCTTACACACACATACACACTCTCTTACACACACACACACACACACACACACACTCTCTTACATACACACACACACACTTTGAAATGCAAACAAGTAAGACTATTCAATATAAGTGGTAGAGTTTATTTATTTTGGTATTAATTCAAGTCTCTTTATAACAAAAGGAAGACTCAGCTATTTGATAAATAAAAATTAATATCCTAATTACCAGACAAAGTACTAGGGTGGATATCATCCACCATAAACCCTTAAAGGTGATTATTCAATATGGATGCAGTCCAAGAACTAAAGCCATTAAAAGTTACCTTTTCTTTACTTGTTCCAGTCATTGGACTGTGGCCATGCTGGAGCACCACCTTGGAGGGATTAGTTGAGTAAATCAACCTCAGTACATTTCTTTGTTTTCTAAATCTGGTTCTTATTGTATCAGCCTCTTTCGCCAAAATGCAAAGTTTCAGGGATGTAAACAAACAAACACTGGTTATCAAAATGTAGTGGGGTGAGGGAACAAGCAACCTCCCCCTATACGCACGCACGCGTGCACACACACACATATGTATATATGCAGCAGGCTTCCACATAGTTTCATATTTCTTTATGGCTGCAAGGTGCTAAACATAGAGGGGACAAACAAGGGCAGACAAAAGGATTAAGTCGATTACATCGACCCCAGTGCGTAACTGGTACTTAATTTATCGACCCCAAAAGGATGAAATGCAAAATTGACCTCGGCGGAATTTGAACTCAGAACGTAACAGCAGGCGAAATACTGATAAGCATTTCGCCCGGCATGCTAACGTTTCCGCCAGCTCACCGCCTTAGGCTTCCACATAGTTTCTGTCTATCTTCACTCATAAGGTTTTGGTCAGCCTGAGATTATAAAAGAAGACAAAGAAGACACTTTCCCAATGAGTGGCACAGTAGCACTGAACCCAAAACCATGTGGTTACAAAGCAACCTTTATAACCACACAAATGCCTGCACCTATGTACACACTTAAAAAAAAAAAAGAACTATCAGATTTCTAACAATTGTCCTTTTTATTTCTTAAAGGATGGAATCAGAGTACTGACAACTGATGACCTATATACTTTAGATGATGACTACATCCAATTCTACATTCAAATTGGTGGCAATGCCAAGAACTGCAATGGTGCTAATGATCCAAAAGAAGGTGTTTTGCTGCAGTATTCCACAAATGCAGGTATTTCTTGGAAGACACTTGAAGAACTTGTCTACAATGAATATCGAGAACCAAAGTAATTATTTCTTTATTATATTATATAGTAATTATATCTTTATTATATTATATAGTAATTATTTCTTTATTATATTATAATTATATCTTAGAAATCTGTGTATTTGAAATTGATTGCTTGTTTTGAATTTTGCTTTTTTTGTGGTTTTATGTTGTTATTGTGGCAAAACTCTGGGTTAATCTTGATAAGAGTAAGCCTCACTTATTAGAAGCATTCCAGCTGTGGCCATCATACCTTTTAGAAATATCTGAAGGTGTCCTTTCTTTTTTAAAAAAGATAGGCTGTGATTAGAAGGTGATTTGTTTGTTATTTCTGGCAGGCCAGATGACCCTGTTGTTGCTCCTTCACTGACCTATTGGAAAATTGGTTATAAAACGAGAGATTTAGAGCAGTTGTAAGAGGGTTTGGTACCAAACCCACAATTTGATTTCACCCACTAAATAGAATTACCAGAGGAGCCTTATGGTTCTCACCCAGGGTCCACATGTTTTCATTAAAGTTCATATGCAACAAATTGGTTATACTTCTACAACACAAAATATTTTTTTAATTCTTTTATATACAAACCCTCTACATCCAACTTCGATTGGAACCTTTTGTTAATCTGATACTATCTTTCACTCATATCAGTGAGGTCGGCCAGTGCACATTGATGCTGTCAAGAAGTAGGACCTGAAACAGTGTGCATTCTCTCCTGATGACCCCATACGCTTGCTGGCTTCTGGTATGCAAAGTTCTCAACTGGTAGCACTTGCATGTGTGAGTTGTTTGCAAAACACCTAATAATATTTAATCATAAATATTTAATTATAAAGATATAACATGGATTTTTTTAAACGTGAAATGGTTATGAGACTTCATCTGAGTGAAAGAGAAATCAAGGGGGCCCACAGGGGAAAAAATGGTTGAGAGCCACTACACTATATGGTCACTTGACCTGCTAAATATTGCAGCCAAATCTCCCTTTAATCACACCACTAAATCTTATATAAAAGCACATTAAATTATGTACTCTTTCATAACTCTAAAAAGATGGTATGGTTATGGCTTCAATCAGGGTTGACTACTATTGCATGAAACCCACAAGTTGCCTTCCTAGAATTTCAGTGGGGTAGCGAGGGGGTGCAGGAGTGTGGAGGGTGCAAGGTGGGTGCTGTTTGATTTTCCATGTAAAACAAGAGCCTGGGTGTCTCAGTATTAGACTATTGTGATTTTGGTCTGTTATTTATGTAGTCAAGACTTTGTATAAATAACTGCTTTTGGAGATATCTTTTACGTGGCAGGAAATATTCTTCCTAGTTCCTAATTAAGATTTCAACATTTCAGAAAGTATTTATCATTAATGTACCAAAGACTGAGGTCAGGGTTCATTTATTTATACCACTTTACTAGCATCACCATCAACATTAATTCTTCCTGGCACTCTGTCAGTTATGATGACAAGTGTTCCAGTTAATCCAATCAATAGAACAGCTTGCTCGTGAAATTAATGTGCAAGTGATTAAGCATTCCACAAACACACGTACCCTTAACATAGTTCTCACAGAGATTCAGCTTGACACAGAATGGGACAAAGCTGACCCTTTGAATTACAGGTACAACTAATTTTCACCAACTGAATGGACTGGTGCAATGTGAAATAAAGTGTCTTACTCAAGAGCATAATACACAACCAGGAATTGAACTCACGACCTTATGTTTGTGAGCCGAATACCCCTAACCACTAAGCCACGTGCCTTCACTTCAACATTAATTATTTGTTATCCAATGTTAGTGTAAGTTGGATAAGTTTGTAGCCAAACATATTTCCATACCTTCCATTTCTGAAACTCAAAATTCTCGAATTTGATTGTCCCAAATCTATTCAGGTCTTCCTTTAGTCTGTCTCCACAATAAATACCATACACCACTAACTCAAGCACACCCTAACCTATTTCCATCCTCTGTAGAAATCTATAATTTGAAGTGCCATATTCTTAGATATTGATTTGTATCTGAGAATATGGCACTCCAAATTATAGATTTCTACAGAGAAAATTATATTTTCACTTAAAATATACACAAAATAATGTTGAAATTGAAGTTGTGTGTCCTTTGCAATTCCAACAGCAACTCAAATTATTCATTTACTAAATTTATAATATTTTATTATTATGACTAAGATAAACTGGTACCATGCCAAAATTAAATTCCTTCCATTTACTGCATTGCAACCAACTTTCTGTAGTTGCACTGGACTAATATTCTGAAACTAACTGAATATGAAATTGAAATAAAATTATATTATTCCTAGAAATTTCATATTACTTCTAATTCTGTCTGTGAAAGACCAGGATTAATTTATATTATGGAGAGAAAAAGTGTCTGAGGAAACTAATGGCAGTAGTCTACCTTGTTCATGGAATAGGGTTAGTTTGTATGTCATAAGAATTCAACATTCCAAGATTAACACTTCATCTGAGGAAGAAAAATAAGTAAATAAAATTTTAAGTTTTAGATGTTTTCTCACTCTCAGACATTCCCCAAACATCAGATTCTACTTCTTCCAATGGCATACAAATTATCCAAACTCACGAAGAATACTATGAAAATTGGCTCCCCTGCTGGTGGCACGTAAAATGCACCATTTAAATGTGGCCGATGCCAGTAGCTCCTGACTGGCCCCCATGCCGGTGGCGCGTGAAAAGCACCATCCAAACGTGATCAATGCCAGGCCTGCCTGACTGGCTCCTGTGCTGGTGGCATGTAAAAAGCACCCACTACACTCTCAGAGTAGTTGGCATTAGGAAGGGCATCCAACTGTAGAAACATTGCCTGATCAGATTGGAGCCTGGTACAGCCTTCTGGCTCTCCAGACCTCAGTCAAACCATCCAACCCATGCCAGCATGGAAAACGGACATTAAATGATGATGATGATGATTTTATTTATGACTAGAAATATACATCAGTCATTGGAAGTTTTATTAAAAATGTAACTTGTTTACCATAAAATTATCAGGTAGGTGCAAGAGTGGCTGTGTGGTAAGTAGCTTGCTTACCAGCCACATGGTTCTGGGTTCAATCCCACTGCGTGGCACCTTGGGCAAGTGTCTTCTACTATAGCCTCGGGCCGACCAAAACCTTGAGTGGATTTGGTAGATGGAAACTGAAAGCAGCCCGTCATATATATATGTATGTATGTATACGTGTGTGTGTGCATGATTGTGTGTGTGTCTGCGTTTGTCCCTCCACCATCGCTTGACAACCGATGCTGGTGTGTTTACGTCCCCATATCTTAGCGGTTCAACAAAAGAGATAAATTGAATAAGTACTAGGCTTACAAAGAATAAGTCATGGGGTCGATTTGTTCGACTAAAAAAAAAAAAGGTGGTGCTCCAGCATGGCCGCAGTAAAATGACTGAAACAAGAAAAAAAGAAGAGTAACGTCAGAATCTGAAATCTCTCAAGGACTTTCCAATGAAGTGCTTTACTTGAAATGTCAATTTTCGAAGTTTGTGAACATTACTTGATACAGAATGGTACCATATCCACAGTGTTTACTCAATTCCATACAAACCAGTGTCAAACCCAGTAAACTGTAGGTGTCTATTAAAAAAGCATCTTGATATAACTTCAAAATATACAATCTTCTTGTATTTCTATAGGTTTGTACATGTCAGGCTACCCAAAGAGGCCAAAACTGACAGTACACGTTTCCGCTGGTGGCAGCCAATGCATTCAGGAGAAGGTACTGATCAGTGGGCAGTAGATGGTATTTACATTGGGTTCTATGAAAAGTTGACCACTCTACAAGATAACTTCAATGTAAGTTAAATATTTTAACCCGTTTGTTTTGTTATTAATAACTCACTTTGTTATATGTAGATAATAGCTTTTTGGTTGTTATGTAGGCTTTCTCTTAGGCCTTGGATTATTTCAGCTTTTAACCAGATATAAATCTCTGGAACAGCTACCGACCCTACATAAAATATACATTTATATATGGTTCCCATATCTGGAATGGAACAATATCTGGTCTAACTCCAAGTTGCCTTCATCTTCACCATTCTATTTCTGTAGCTGGTGTTCCCATATAGGAACCATGCCAAAATTAGGACATATGGGCAAGATGTATTCTTCCAACTTATCTTGGAGGGAATAAGAACTCACCTAAACCCTAATAATTCAGCCAACCCCATATCAGCATAGAAAGCAGTTAAATAACAATGATGGTGATGGTGATGGTGATGGCGATGCTGATGGTTATTATTATGAGAATATTTTTCATGTTTGCACAGATTAAAAAGGTTTTACAGCATTTCACCATCTGTGGTGACTCTTCCTCATCTGGTCCAATCAACAAAATAGAAAACCACCAATCATTATTCTGGTTTTTTTCTGGGTTTTTTCTAGACAGATGTCCTTCCTATCACCAACCACTTTATAGTATGTACTAAAAACATTATTTCATTGCGCTTCTTGCATAGAGAGCTTGCCTGTAACAAGAGTAAAAGGTCTCCACAATCCTGTATTAAATTGTTACTACTCTCCTCAAAGGGTTGCATTCAGCACCTACATCATCAACCCCCAGACATTACCGTCTTAAGTCCCAAGATGCATAGGGCCACATAATCTGATTTCCATGGCATATGAGTGACTGAGATCACAGCATTTCACCTGAAAGGGATACCAGTTCATTGCAGGGGTTACTCATTTATAGTTGAATGAAGTGTTTTGCTCAGGAACACAATACCCCACCCAGTCAACGAATTGATCATGAGTGCATCACCCTACCCACAAGATAACACACCTTCACATCTACTTTGTACAAATAAGTTTTAATCATAGCCAATATTTTCCTTCTGAACATCTATACATCTATAATATGTTTCCTTCTAAACATCTATATAACATGTATTTTTTATTCTTATTGTGCCAGTATATTAATTTACTCTTTAAAATTTCTGAAATATTAACCTATAAACTTTATTTTTAAATCTCCAGAGATTATCTGATCTGTATACTCTTGGCCCTTGGCTCACAGTAACAGATGGTGTCAATGGTATGTACTGCAAAAGCAATAGTTCTGCACTTATTCTAGCTAACCAAGAAAATGATAAACTTATAATTACAAAAGACATGAACCTGAAGGAAGGAGACACCATTCAGTTTAAGGTATGAGTTTTTTTTTTTTTCTTTCAAACTAAAAATATTTTTGTTCATTCACATTCATTTTAATCATGTAATCTTAATTAAAAATAAAAAGAGCTAAGTGAAATTATTCAGGTGAGCCAAAGACATGAATTTGTTAAATAAGTCCAGAGGTTATGTACTGAATGCATTTGCACAAAAACATTCTAAATTGAAATTTTCTTTTCAGTTAATAAAAGAAAACAAAAACCTAGAGGAACTTATTAACAATTCTCAAAGAAAATGGGATGTAATTTTCAGAAAATAAGAATTAATTTACTAAAGTTAATCTACATGCTTTACATAATGTTTATGAGTAAAATACATCTATGAACCTGTTTCTGTCTGTAAGACTATGTCAACATAGTTTAATCTCCTCATACTTACTCGATCAGTTAATGAAAATTTTTACATAGGCGTAGGAGTGGCTGTGTGGTAAGTAGCTTGCTTACCAACCACATGGTTCCAGGTTGAGTCCCACTGCGTGGCACCTTGGACAAGTGTCTTCTACTATAGCCTCGGGCCGACCAAAGCCTTGTGAGTAGATTTGGTTCACAGAAACAGAAAGAAACCCGTCGTATATATATATATATATA
>NC_068984.1:16728428-16732451 GCF_001194135.2 Octopus bimaculoides
ATATATATATATATATATATATATATATATATATATAAATCATGTATGACAGGCTTCTACTTCACTCACACGGCATTGATTGGCCCAGGGCTATAGTAGAAGACACTTGCCCAAGATGCCATGCAATGGGACTGAACCCAGAACCAGGTGGTTGCAAACCAAGCTTCTTGACCAAACAGCCTTCCTGCACCTGTGATTTTTTAAAAAATTTATTCTCTTTTTATATATAAACACAGTGCAAAGCTAATGGCAGAGCATCTTAACTTACTCGATTACCAAGCAACATGAATGAATTTAAGTAACAAGAATACAGTACAGAAATAGCAGCAAAATAAAGTGCAAAAACTGAAACCTAACATTTTAGTGATGGCAAAGAAAAGTTAAGAAATGCATAAAACATTGTTATTAAAAATAGCTGTTTATTTCGGAACTCATGAAATTCAGTTTTAAATAGTAAACATGAAGGATTTTTTTAGCATTTAAAAAAAATTTTTTTTTTTATGTGTGCTTTCTTTAGAATTTGAGAATTTACTATAAAACTTTTCAATACTTTTTACAGAAAAAAACTTCTTCGTGAATTGCTTGTCTCTCTTTACAGATTAATGTCGACTGTAATAAAAAATTTCAATGGGACCATCCTGTATGGTTTCAATACAGTCATGATAATGGAAATTCCTGGAAATTGGTATCTAGCCAATGCTATGATGAAGGTGAATGTGGTGGTGAGTTAACAGAGGGAACTATTTACCATTCTGGTACCTATGGTGACTGGAGATTAGTTGTAATTCCTGTAACAGAAGAAATAGCATCCAGGTATAAATAGCTTTTAAACATTTAGCATCTAAATGTTTGAAATGAGTTATTGTTAGTGCAATAATAATTCTTCAAACGTTTAACCCCATTTTTAGAGAGAAAAAATATTTTAATATTTATATCATAATAATATTCATTCATTTATTCATTTTATGTCCACTTATCCAATATTGATCTGGAATGGACAAATACATGTTGTGTAGGCATTGTTTTACTGTCAAATACCCTTCCTGTTGCTACTCATTGTCTGCCTTTCAAGAAAGGGAATTTCTATCCCAATTCTCTTTGAAAGTTTAAGGATACATAATGAATTTTGATAGGTAATGTCAACAAGCATCACTGATTTTTAGTTCAGTGCTTTCATGGAAAGCACAGAATCTAATCATTCACACAGATGAGCATATGTGCACATGCATGCATGCATGCACACACACACACACACACACACACACACATGTATGTATGCACGCACGTGTGCATCATGGGCTTTCAAACAGTTTCTGCTTACTAATAGCCCAAGGCTATAACAGGAGACACTTACCCAAGGTAACAAACTGTGAGATAAAACTTCAACAACAACAAACATAAAAGAGGAAGTGTTTGTGTAGTCACTCAACTTGCTAGAAATGCCAACCAAATTTCCTTCAAATTGCACTTTATTTTTAAAAAGTGAAGGATGTAGTAGATAACGTAGCTTTCGCTACATCTAAAACAAATATGATGGTCACAATTAGAATGCCTCTGACCATAGGTTTGCCCAGTCAGGGCTGACTTGGAGCTAAACATTTTAATATCATTACACTCAACATCCTGCAGCAATCTCATTAATGAAATATCATTAAATATCTCATTAAGGAATGGTCTGAAATGTATAGTTTTGACTAAATATTGTTTAAATATTAAATATATAGATATTTAACCTTTATTCCCTCCAACGTTGCCATGAGTGCTGTATCATTTGTATGATGTGGAAAATATTCCAACAGTATTGCCCAAATGATGTTGGCATCAACTTTAGAATTCACCGAAGGCTTGGTCCCCATGCTGTCTGTCCTCTACAGAAGTCATGTTCGTGTCACATCACAATACTAAGACAGATCTATTTCACTTCAACTGGCCCTGCTGTCTTTAACATCATGCCAAGTCATACAAGAGAAGAAAAAGATCTTAAAACATTCAAACAGGTCCTGGATGAATATCTCCAATAAATTCCAGATAAATCACCTACACTCAGACATATCTCTGCAAACAATAACTCTTTACTTGAATGGGCTATGCTGTCCAAAGAATGACTAACATGAAACATCATAAAATATTTTTTCCAAGTGTTACCATTACGTTAGACATGGCCAGGGCCAATCCTGATCAAAACTTATCAAAGTATATATATGTATATATTAAATATTAAATTGTATATATTGAAATATGTATGACAAAACATGAAGCAATACAGCTTTTTTTAACAAAGTCTCTTTTACCTATCAGACCAGTTTTGTTCCGTTGGTGGCAACGTGGAGGAACAGCCCATAGCTTTTCTCTTGATGATGTCTACATTGGTCCTTCATGCCTTGATCGATGTAATCGAAATGGTATATGTCAATCCCAACATCGATCAGTAGAATGCAAATGTGAAGAAGGCACACAAGGTAATTCTTTTAATTTATAAGTAATTCACTTTCCAAATAATTAATTAACCTACTGAATCATCAGAATGCTCAAATGATCTTTACTAAAATATATAAATATTCAACTTTTGTATCTATTTCAATAATTAGAATATTTAGAATATTCTACATTTCCTAATGAATATAAAGCTATAAAACACTAACTATATTGTCTCTAATTTACCTGTGATTATAACATAAAGTTTGACTTAACCCTTTAGCATTTAAACTAGCTGTATTTGGCCCAAATATTCTACCTGTTTTATGTCCAGGCCAGCCAGATCTGGTCTTTTACACTTTCCCTACAATGTCATTTTAAAAGTAAGCAATCACATTATTGAAATCTTGAAGCAATGAGATAATGTATGATAAATTCAAATAATGAGAATAAATATTTCGTTTGACAGAGTGATCTGAATGCTAAAGAGTTAAACTGTAGCCAAAACCAACTTTTAAAAATAGTGGAAGATCTTTATGAAAGAAATCATTTATTGAATAATTAATTCCCAGATTTCAGTATGTTCTACTGACCTGGCAATTGACTTGATCTTAACATGTGTATTGAGGTGGAGAAAAATTACATTCTGGAAGTCATGATAGTCATTTAAAACACATGTTATACTGTTTTAATGAGTATTAGACAGGTCATCAATTTAAAAATTTGATAAAGTGTTAGGGTATTTAAGCTGATAAAAATATTTCAGTCACCCATTTTTCAAAACAAGACAAATATGCGTGAAGAAATTAAACTAATGCCATGAGAAACATTAACATAGTTTTTAAAAAAATAGGAAATCTCTTCAACCGTAATTACTTATTCATAGAGTAAACATCTGGATCTATACAGACTAAACAGAGAATACACATATTACTAATATAGCTTTTTCAACCAAGTCCTACCACAGCAAATTTTGGGGTCTACGGAATATCAGAATAATTAAGCATATAAATATTTAAGTATTTGGCATGTTTTTACCTTGTTTTGTATTTAGAAGAAAACCTAATTGTGAATTGGAGTTATCAAGAACAAAATAACAATCAACTTCATCTTTTTCTTTTTTGATGGCAAGAAATCCATGTCTCATAAGTGAAAACATTGTAGATAAATTTTGCATTTATCCAATAAAATTGCAGCTAATAAGTAGCAAAACAGTTTTATATGAATGTGAAGGAAATGATTTTAAATGCTATTATGTATTTATGTATAAGCTAGCAGTTTGCATGATGGAAAAAAAGTATGGAAGAATAACAGCATTAGTATATGCTACACTTTTTCATTCACTTTTGTTACATTTCTTAATAGATGTGGGAGTGGCTGTGTGGTAAGTAGCTTGCTTATGAACCACATAGTTCCGGGTTCAGTCCCACTGCGTGGCACCTTGGGCAAGTATCTTCTACTATAGCCTCAGGCCAACCAAAGCCTTTTGAGTGGATTTGGTAGACAGAAACTGAATGAAGCCCGTCGTATATGTGTGTATATATATATATATATATATATATGTGTGTGTATATATGTTTCTGTGTCTATGTTTGTCCCCCACCCCCA
>NC_068984.1:16732748-16739455 GCF_001194135.2 Octopus bimaculoides
CTGTCTGTTATCATCATCATTTGAAGTCCATATTTTCAATGCTTGTATAGGTTTGTCTTACATGGACAGGTCTTGTTTCATGCAATATCTTATCACTTGTTGTGGGCCCTTGTCATCTTCATGAGAGTCTTAAGATCAGCCTTCATCACATCTTCACATGCATTCTTTGATCTTTCTCATTTCCATTTTCATTCAGCTTGGATCACTTAGCACGTTTTTACCAATCATTCATTCTCCATACACATCACATGCCTGTACAAGCAAGAATCTTTGTTGCACATTATAACTGATACCTTTTATGCTTAGTCTTCTTTTCAAATCATTCATGATCTCGTCTTCACACATTCTAACATGCCACACCCAATGAAACATGCCCACCTCATTTTTTCCCCCTCACACTTCACACATTTGCACTCAGTACACATGTTTCCCAGGCCTCATGAGGCAATGACTAGTGACTGGGACCTTTGGAAATATGCAGTGCGTGAGAAGACCCGGCAAGCCAAGCGAGACCATAATCCATGGCCTCTGCAAGAAGTGTAGCCAGCTCACTTATTCGTATCTTTACTTCATTGGACACTAAACTCTGCTTGCGAAGACCTGTTGAGGCAAGTGAAATCGAAATCGTAATTGAACCATATTCGATGACTGGCACCTGTGCCAGTGGAGCACTAACAGCACCGTCCGAGTATGATCATTGCCAGAGCAGCTGTCTGGCTTCCGTGCTAGTGGCCCGTAAATAGCACCATTTGAACGTAATAGTTACCAGCGTTGCCTTACTGGCACTTGTGCCAGTGGCACATTAGAAAATCATTCAAGCAAGGTTGTTGCCAGTGCTGCTGGACTGGCTCCTGTGCAGGTGGCACATAAAAAACACCATTTTGAGCGTGGCCGTCTTTCTGGATGGAACATTGCTCCATCCACAGATCTGATGTGCAGATTGCTACAGAATGTCTAGTAGAAACTTCAGTTGTCTTCTATGTCATAAATCTCTTCCTCACACTCCTCATCAGATACCTCACCTAGTACATCTTTGAGCCTACATCAAGCCAAGGGATTATTCAGCTTGTTTGTATACTTCTCATCTTCAAATTATCTTGTGTCTCTGAGTCTACCTAGCTCTTAGCTTGTAGCAGTTGATCCCTAATCTGTGTTAAATGTTACAGCCTTCACAAAAGAAAGCTGTATTATTCCCAATAATTTATTTATCTTAGTGAGTATGATGTCTCTTATATTTAAAATAATTGCATTTTTTGCCTTGTTTTTCTTAAAATTTAGACACAGCTAAATTCCATATTTTATTTTAATTTATCATTTTCCATTTCAGGTCGTAATTGCCATGAGATACAAAACAACCCACTTGGAATAATTGACAGGTTTGATAATCGAAACGAACCGAATGAATTGTGGCAACGAACAACTGGATCTATGTTAGGAACCATGTGTGGCGTTATTGACAATGAAAATGCCTTGTTCTTTCCTGCTGACGGAACACGAGAGGCTGTAACTCTTCCACTTGACACAACGCATCTCAGGTAAGTGAACAAAACTTTATTCTCTCTCTCTCTTTCTATATACATATATATATATATATAAGTAAAATAAGACAAGGTAGAAAATGCTAAAATAATTTTTATCATGAAGAACATTTTAGTACCGGTTTCAGTCTTTGCAACTTTTTCAACTTAGAAAGTTGTTCATTTCCAGTCTTCCCTCTTAAAGCAGATGATGGGAGCTTTACCAGCATGGAAAATGGATGTTAAATGATGATACATATATATCATTGTCATCATCATTTAACGTCTGCTTTCCATGCTGGCATGGGTTGGACAGTTTGACTGAGGTCTGGAATGCCAGCGGCTGCACCAGGCTCCAATTTGATCTGACAATGTTTCTACAGCTTGATGCGCTTCCTAATGCCAACCACTCTGAGAGCATGGTGGGCGCTTTTTACGTGTCACTGACACAGAAGGCACTCAGGGGGCCCTGGCAGCGATAATGTTCGGATAGTACCTTTGACATGCCACTGGCACAGGAGCCAGTCAGGAGCACTGGCAAGGGCCACATTCGGATGGTGCTTTTTACATGCCACCGGCAATATATACATCACACAGCCTAATACAATAACCAAATCATTTGGCACATAAAAAGCACTCACTACACTCTCAGAGTGGATGGCATTAGAAAGGGCATCCAGCGGTAGAAACTTTGCCAGATCAGATTGGATCCTGGTGCAGCCTGCTGGATTTCCAGTCCTCAGTCAAACCGTCCAACCCATGCCAGCATGGAAAGCAGACGTTAAACAACGACGATGATGATGATCAGTATCCCAGTTTTGATGGTTTATTACTTGATTAAACACTTGTACTAGAAACTGTTTTGATTTTTAATCAAAATCATCAAATAAGATGCTTTTTACATCTATTTTCTGTGCTGGTATAGATGAGAGGATTTTGAGTTAGTTGGTTTGTTTTGGTGGGGTCTTTTTTATCTTTTTTCTTAGTGCAATTGTTTTTGCAGATAAATGTAATTCCTACTACTGACCATTCAATGATAAAGAAAATGTGGAATCTGTCTGTCAGTCAGTCATATAAATAAGAGTCAACAAACTGGCTGAGTTGTTAGTGTATCAGACAAATACCCTGCCATTTTGTCCCTTCTTACTGCACTCTGTGTTCACATCCCACTGAAACCAGCTTTGGTTTTCATCTTTTCGAAGTGAATAAAATAAAGTCCTAATCTCCCCCATGCTACTGTGTATGTTTTGGCAGGGTTTTTATGGTGGGAGGCCCTTCCTAATACCAACCACTCTGCAGAGTGGACTCGGTGCCTTTTACGTGGCACTAGCACAGGTGAGGTTAGTTTTAGCATGATTTTTACAGCTGGATGCCCTTCAAAATGCCAACCACTTTACAGTGTAGACTGGATATTTTTTACATGGTGCCAGCACTGGCAGGGTCACCACGTAACTCACAAGACAAGCAATTATGAGAGAGGCAGGGGCCTTTAAGGAGGGGAACTTGTGTCAGAAAATAAAAGGTTAGAGTCTGTCTCTTTACCTTCTCAATTCAGAAATTCATTAGCAAAATACATATGGGTTTTTTTTTTTTTCCAGGTTGGTGCAGTTCCAGGTTTCTATTGGTGACATAAATGGTAACAAAGTGTGTAAGAAACCTAGGAATAGAAATGAAGCTGTGATCCTTGACTATTCTACAGACAATGAAATCACCTGGACAATGTTGAAAGTTGTTGAACCAAGTATGTATACTAGTTCCAATGAAATTGTCAGTGTTGAATTACCTGTTGATGCAAAAACCAATCGAACTATATTCAGATGGTGGCAACCACTTGGATATGGAGGTGAGTTGTTTTGATTTTGTCTCTTAACATTCAGATTACTCTATCAAATTCTTATCTATTCACTTTGCTTTGAATTAATCATGCATTATTTCATAGCCTTGAGTTTTCAATGATGTGGTTATTTATTTTTAGAATGAAATTGTAAGGTGGGTGTTAGAGGCTGGATTTGGCCAGTTTTAGCATCAAATATGTAGAATATTTTGACCAGATACAGCTGGTTTAAATGCTAAAGGGGTAACTTAATTTTGCTTTGATAAAAAAAAATCCATTTAAGTTTATGGAGCTGTAGGAAAGCTGATATCGTTGTTTGTCATGTTTGTGTTGCCATCCGGTTTCACCAGTCCTCAGTCAAATCGTCCAACTCATGCTAGCATGGAAAGCGGACGTTAAATGATGATGATGATGATGATGAACCTACAACAGGAAAAGTAGTACCCATGATCTTCATGTAAGAGTTCTGAGAATGGTAGGAGATAAGTAACGGTGGGGGACACAATTATCACTCAGAATAGTCATGGCTTGAATGCTTCCAACAGTGTTGACTCTGCTAAAGGCACACAAGAGTTGTGCAATAATAATTCTATCTAGTATTGATGCAAAGCCTGAAATTTTAGAGAAGTGGGTTCGTTCATTACATCGACCCTATTGCTCAACTGGTACTTACACACACATTACTGTTGTTGACTTAGTGAACATATTAAAAAAACTTAACTTTCGACATGAAAAAAGGCAAACTTGTACTGTCTAAAAATTATGAGATTTCAGTCCAAGATTTGAATTTGAACAATACCCTTTTGACACCAATCCATCTTAGATCATCCCCTGATACTGTGATAAAAATACCTTGTGTTAAAGGGATCTGCATTAAACCCTTCCATCACCATTAATATTAATTCACGTTCAAGAAAACAGCTTATTATTAACAAAATCATTTTACTAACTTCTTAATGATTTTAAAATTAATTGAAACTTAGACAGTGTATTTCAATATTTCAACAGAGATAAGACAGCAAGATGGCAGAAATGTTAGCACACTGGGCAAAATGCTTAGCGGTATTTTGTCTGTCTTTATGTTCTGAGTTCAAATTCTGCCTTTACCTTTCATCCTTTCGGGATTAAATTAAGTACCAGTTGCATACTGGGATCAATCTAATTGACTGGCCCCCTCCCCAAAAACTTCGGGCCTTGTGCCTAGAGTAGAAAAGAATATTTCAACAGAAATATGGAAACAAAAGGGTTAATAACTAGCTGGTAGAGACGTGCTAAATTCTTCTGTCGACTTTGTTATTTATTTCTTTGGAATAGACATAATTCTGTTTCTTCTTCAACAAAAAAAATTATAGTTGTATATATATTTTATCAACTTACATAAGGAAATTTAAAGAAAACATTTTAAAATACAGCTTCAGGTATGATAAGGATTAAGTTTAATCTTTTATTTTTTTCTTAAAAAAATCTTGAGATGTTTTTAAACCATACCTTTGTTAACATTATATTATGTATCAGCAGAAGAAATACAATACGATGAGTCAAAAAAACTGACAAAAACGAAAAGAATATATATATAATGTAGGTAGGGGGAAAATCCCAGCTGTGTCCTCTTGAAGCACATCTGCTTATTCCAGTATTCCAATCCAGTATGTCGTTGTTGTCATTGTTGTATTGATGTGAAGTACATTTGAAATTTAAAATTCTGGAAATATTGTTTGAAGAGTTAATTATTATATAGCAAAACAGTTATTTGGAGAAATTTTGGTATCATTTATTCACCATTACACATGTTTCATTTGCTAATAGGAATCACAAAATTGTACATGTTGGGTAAACATGTAAGAAATTTCCTATTAGAAATTCTTCTGGCAGAGAATCAAACAGTTTTGACTGAGTATCTGTCTGCCAGTAGGGTGCAGTTTGGCATGGTGGAGATTACTCTCTGAGCTGTTAAAACACCTGAAAGTCATGGACAGGTGAGACAACTCACCTCTAATTCCATCCAGGAGTGATGGACATTCATGTTCCACCATTCTTATGGCTTATCAGCATCACACACCCAAACAGGATTGGAGATGACTGATATTGCCAGTCCACAATTTATATGTGTGTAGCATGTAAATTATGTGTGGGTGTGCCCGACAATGCATACATAAGAATGAATTTGGTAGGCTGCAATTTGGCATTGTGGAGAATACTCTCCCAAAGTATTCAGGTGTTAAAACACCTGAAAGTCATGGATAGGCAAGCATGCCAAATCACAGCCTACTAGCAAATGCATGGAGCATATCATCATCATCGTTTAACATCTGCTTTCCATGCTGGCATGGGTTGGATGGTTTGACTGAAAACTGGTAAGCTGGGGAGCTGCACCAGGTTCCAGTCTGATTTGGCATGGTTGCTATGACTGGATGCCCTTCCTAATGCCAACCCATCCAAGAATGTAGTGGGTGCATTTTATTGGCCATTGGCATGGATGCCAATTATGCAACACCAGCATCAGCCATAACTATAATCTCACTTGGCTTGTCAGGTTTTCTCAAGCATGGTTTAGTGCCAAAGATCTCAATCACTTGTCACTGCCTCTGCATGGCCCAACATTCAAATGGTGCTTTCTACATGCCACAGGTATGAGTGCCAGTTACACTTCACTGGAATGTGTGTGTGTGTGTATGTGTGTGTATATGTTTGTGTGTCTGTCTCCCCACCATCGCTTGACAACTGATGTTGATGTGTTTATGTCCCTGTAACTTAGTGGTTCGGACCGATAGAATAAGTACTAGGCCTACAAAGAATAAGTCCTGTGGTTGATTTGTTCAACTAAAGGTGGTACTCCAGCATGACTGCAGTCAAATGACTGAAACAAATAAAAGAATATATAAATATATAAATATATATATATATATATAAAAACATATGAAAATCAATGTCTTCCTATTTCCAAGCAGCTTCTGTCTTAATTTTGCAGGATTACCAAGGGCAGTTTGGGGAATTGACAGTGTACTGGTTGGAGTGAATGACACAAGTGCATTGGGCTTTCAAGATGATTTTAATGGCCAAAATCCTAACCCTCAATCCTGGTTTATTACACAAAGTGGTGTCCCAAGAATAAGTTGTCGATCTAATGGTCATGCTTTGGAATTCAGCCGAAATAATGGTATGTAACTGTATAAAGCACTTTACGCATTTTCATGTATTCAGGTTTTTTATTATATGACATTTTTAATTATTTCTTTTTACAATATTCTTAGGTTTTTTATTATATGACAGTTTTAATTATTTCTTTTTACAATATTCTTAAAATAGACTCGTACTTTAATAATTCATGAAAATAATTTCATTGGTTCCCCCCCCCC
>NC_068984.1:16739512-16742080 GCF_001194135.2 Octopus bimaculoides
CGCCCCACACATACACACACACTTTTCTTTTCCATGTCAAATCTTGATTTCTTCCTTAAAGTTAAACTAAACAACACTTTCCATCCATCGTATTTATCTTAATATATTACTGGGGTGTTTCTTTGAACTGTGAAATGCCAAATCAATTCATCGACCATTGAATTATGTATTTGTTCTCATTCATAAATGAAACTATTTATTTTAATGCCTACAAATAACAGAACGGAAGGAGAGAAAAATAGGAATTGTATATATCTGAATTTATTTAATTTGTTTTGTTTTTTTGTAATTAATCATTTTCCACCAAACAGTTTACTCTGTATTTTTATTCTCTAGTCAACTGTATAAGCATTACTTCCCATCTGGACAGATTGTAACAGAACATTTTATTATTGAATTCTTAGGCCACTTTATTAAAACATCCTTTATTCAGACTTTAATATCTTTTCTTTTCTTTTTTCTTTCACTTGCTGGGTCTGAAGGAAGGGTATTGATGTCATTAACGTTTTGTTTAAACTGTTGCGAGATGACCCCAACTAGAAAGGCATTAGAGGTAGATTCCAGAAAATCAATGTTCTGGAGATGAAACACTCTGCATAATTTCCAGTGTGTGGCCTGGTTGGGTTGCACACAAGAAGAGTGGCGATAAAGAGATGAGTAGACTGAAAGTTCATGAGTGGAGTTAACCCAAGATCAGCTAACTCTTACAAACAAAAGCCATTACAATAGTGACAGATGAGAAATAGCACATCTGTGGATTAAAGGTTGGAATACATTAAGGGAACTTTCATTAGGTGCACTCTAGGGTATTTTACTACAGGTTTCTAGAATGCAAGATATTAGCAGTGACAAATGAGAATGGTAGAGGCATTTCTGCTTCATTGAGTATTATCAATAATATGAACTCATTGCCAACATGCCTGAATGAAATCTCTCATCACAGATATAGACAAAAATGGTGAAAAACTATCACTTGTGTTGTAGGTAACTGCCCAGCAGAGTAAAAATTCATTATATGCAACAGAAGCAGTATTAGATTAAAATAGCTATTTATGTATCATACTTAATGTAAATACATTGTGATAGTCAAAATTTATTCACCTATCTAAAACTGCTTCTGTTGGATATAATAAACTTTGAATATAAATTTATTTTGGGAGGAGTCAAAATATTCCTTGCATTGCACAGCTGTGGATATTGACTCAGTTTGGTTGTAACTGAAATAATTAAAATTTAAAGTGAATTTCATAACTTGTGTATTAATTAAATGACTCTTCCACAATGAAATTTCTTCAGTTCTAATACATAGTCCCAGATCAAGTTAAACTCACTGGAAGACAAGAGAATAACTCCAAAATAGTACATTAATTACGAAGCCATTCTAGAAACATGACTGAAATTCTTAATTACAAATTATTTGATAAAAAACTTTTTTTTACTATCAACAAAAAGCATATATTTTTGCTTTGGTATGAAAACTAAGCATTGAAGTAACTACAAAGTAGAATATCCTTCACTAACACACACACACACACACACACACACACACACACACACACACACACACATACATTGGCATATGCATTGCTGTGTGATTAAGAAGCTCCCTTTGCAACCGATTGTATGGCATCTTGGGCGTCTTCTACTATTGCCCCAAGACAACCAACGCCTTGTGAGTGAATTGATTAGGTTGAAATTGCATAGAAGCCTATTGGGTGTGTGTGTACTTATACAAAGTATGGAGATTTAGTTCACCAGTGATCTAAACGATTAGGTACACTAGGTAAGTGCTGTAACAGATTACTAGGGCTCCAAGGTTATAGCCGAGATGGTAGTTATGGAGCCATTGCAGATTTCCGATGCAGCAGATATATAATTGTTAAAGAGGACAACAAGCATTAAGGCAAGGCAAATATCTCAAGTCGTATACAATATTATTATTGGAAAATAATAATATTGTATACGACTTGATATGTTTGCCATGCCTTAATGCTTGTTGTCCTCTTTAACATATATATATATATATATATAACATAGTGAGGGCATATGGCTTAATGTTACTGCATTTGGCTCACAATCAAAAGGTTGTGAGTTTGATTCCTGGCAATATATTGCATCCTTGAGCAAGACACTTCATTTCATGTTGCTCCACTTTACTCGGATGGCAAAAATGAGTTGTGCTTGTAGTCCAATGGGCCAGCCTTGTCATGTTCAGCATGTCATACTGAATCTTCCTTAGAACTATGTTAAGGATGTGTGTGTTTGGGAAGTGCTCAGCCACTTGCATGTTAATTTCGTGAGCAGGCTCTTCCATTGATTGAATCAGCAGGAATACTCATCAATTCCATAACCAACGGAGGGCCCATATATATATATATATATATATATATATTTATATTATATTATATTATATCATATTATATATATATATTATATTATATATATATATATTATATTATATTATATATATATTATATTATATATATATTATATTATATATATATATTATATTATATATATATATTATATTATATATATATATTATATTATATATATATATTATATTAT
>NC_068984.1:16746756-16748970 GCF_001194135.2 Octopus bimaculoides
TATACATATATATATATAAATATATATATATACATATATATATATAAACATGCCTTAACTGTTTAACTCAGACATTTTTTTTTTCTCTCCATCTTTTTACTCTCCTCCTTCCTTTCTGCAGAAGAACATAAGCTCGAAACACTAACAACTTCTTTCATTTTCCCTGAGCATGAAACTATTACACCTTGTTTGTTGTTCTTTCACCTCTTCTTTTTGTTTTCTTTACTTTTGGACCATGTGTATGTATTTGCCCACCACCACTGCTTGACAACCAGTGTTGGTTTGTTTACATCCCCGTAACTTGGCTGTTCAATGAAAGAGACCATTAGAATAAGTGCCAGGCTTTAAGAAAAAAAAGATGGGTTAATTCATTGAACTGAAAAATTTTCCATTGGTTAGACAGATATATTATTGAGGCATTGTTTTAAAGCCAGATGCCTTTTCTATCTCTAACCTTTACCTGCTTTTCAAGCAAGGAATCTTCACATGTTTTTGAAAGCACAAAGCAAGCAACCAGTTTGTGATGGTCTCTAGGAGTTTGTAGAGTGTACCTTCTGGACAACAGACGTTACTGTGAAAAACTACACTTTCCATATGATCAAAATTTAGCATCATGGATTTGAACCATATTTCATCTCTTTCATTTCTATTTATATTCTATGTTATTTACAGGCATTTGAGCCCAAAATACTAATATATTGAAATGAATATCCCCCTTTTTGAAATTTAAAAAAATCTCCATTGTTGACAGTTTCTCATACACAATCTGTTTATTCACACAATGCTTCTAAATAGGTTTTCTCAAATTGAAACAAAAATATAAAAAATAAATATCTATATGAAAATTACGTATCTATAAGTGTGATGTACGTACTTATCAATAAATGTACATGTAGGTATATGTACGAATGTATGTGTGTGTATAAATGAATATATACACATACACATATATTCATAGATATATTTATATACACTTGCGTATATACAAATTCAGTAATACATAAATGAATACACACATATGCACACAATCACACAGTATCATACTATTTTCTGTCTTTACATTTTATATATATATATATGTCTATTTATCATTGATTCTTTGTACACACACCTATTTGCATATATATACATATATATATATATATAAATAGATAGATAGATAGACAGATAATTTTTTGCTTAAACATGTTATATTGAAGACAGGAAATATGAAAAATCTTTAATAAAAAATATTAAATTCAAACACAGTGATGTCTTCAATATATGTGTGTATGTATATATGAGACAGAGAGAATAAATACACTGATAAATGGATAGAGAGATTGAGATGTAAAGTCAGATACATGGATAGAGAGAAAATAGATTAATAGCATATAAATTGGTACATACAGACTGACGCTCCAACAGGTAGTTACAAAAATACATTTTTGTATAAATTAGATATATTGAAAGATTTCACAGGAAATGAATTCCTTCCCATGTGTGCATATGTATTTATAAATGCTCATATGAAAGTGTGTATATATTTATATGCGTGTGTGTGTACGTATAAATGTGAGTGTGTGTATATATATGTGTGTGTGTGTATATATATATATATATATAATTTATTTATTGATATATATAATTTATTTATTGATATGTACATAACTAATATAGTTATAATTTTCCTTCAAATATTTTTTCCATTTCAATGATTGCCTTCTCTTGTCGTTGCTTTATGCTTCACGAAACTCGGAGTACTGTGGGCTACAGAGTTAGGATTCAAGAAGCTTCTACAGCTAATAATATATATTTTATCAGTCAGTGAATTGCATCCATGCTGGAGCACCAGCTTAAAGAGTTTTAGTCAAACAAATTAATCCCTCTATTTACTTTTTAAATCTAGTGCTTATTCTATCAGTCAGTTTGCCAAACTGCTCGTTCACAGGGACATAAATAAACCAACACCAGTTGTCAAGGGGTGGCAGAAGACACAGATACAAATACACACATACACACACACAAAATGCTTGCACATAGTTCCATTTACCAATTTCACTCAAAAGGTTATAGTGGAAAACCTTGCCTGACGTAGCACACAGTGGGACTGAACTCAAAACCACATGGTTTCAAAGCAAGCTTCTAAACCACGCAGCCACACCTATATATATACACACACACACACACACACACACATATATACATATATGTATATATATATATATATATATA
>NC_068984.1:16749701-16759474 GCF_001194135.2 Octopus bimaculoides
TAAAGGAATAAAGAATCTTGGTTCTGTAGTGATAATAAAAAAAATTAATCCGAAGTAATAAAGGTATCATTTCTTTATTTAAGCACTTTTCTTTATTTACACAAAGCCATTTATACATGAGGTGTAAATGGCTTTTAAATTTTCCTGAACAAGATACTGCTAAACTCATTATGTCTTAAAATTATGTACCTGTAATAAAAATAAACTTCAGACTAATTTTTCTTTATTATTATTATGATTATTATTATTATTATTATTTGTGTAATTTATTTATTTATTGTAATGCTGAGATTATTTTCTATCACCATTCAATTTTATGTAACTGAATTGTAAAGCATAAGGCTCTATTCTTTATTTATAGCAAAGATAATATGAATGGGCAATCTTTGATGTGGAAAGATGATAAAAATATGTCTATATAAAAATAATATCTATAAAAAGTGTGCACATTTCAATAAATAAAAATATAGTTATGTATATATGTTTATTTGTGTATGTATAATATGGGCCTTGAATGCAGAGGATTTGCAAATATTAAACAAAATAAAGTGAACATACTCCATTGGATGTGTAATGTGTGTGTGTATATAAACAACAGAGCACTAATGATCTGTAAGGAAAACTGGATATAAAATAGATGTAGTCTGCAATAGAGAAGACTAAAACTAGTATGGGCTGTGATGCATCTAGAACATATCAGCTGTCCAAGAACACAGATGTAGAAAGAAGTGCAGTAGATGGAACCTGAAGAGGAATGATGAAGTTTATTATTTATGCGCCTTATTTATTATTTTAAAGCCTAGACAGGCTCATGGGATGGTTTCCCAGTTTCTATGCCGTATGTGTTCCCCCACTCAGCTGGACGGGACGCCAGTCCATTGCAGCTTTACTCAAGAAATAGGAAGAAAGAGTGAGAGAAAGTTGGGGCGAAAGAGTACAACAGGGGTCACCACCACCCCCTGCCGGAGCCTCGTGGAGCTTTTAGGTGTTTTCTCTCAATAAACACACACAACGCCCGGTCTGGGAATCGAAACTGCAATCCTCCGACCACGAGTCCGCTACCCTAACCACTGAGCCATTGCACCTCCACAGGGAGTTTGAAGTAGTGAAGATTAATCTTAGAAGGCTGATCTTCATGAAAATGGTGATAAAGTCTGTGATGGCTGCAACATGAAATGCTGGAAAAGGCTCATCCATGCAAGCATGACATAACAAACTTTAAAATGATAGGAGTTAATGAGGCTGCTCGGTTTATATTAACACTTGGACCTCTTGCCCAATATATCTCTCTTAAATCTCCATCTGCCATTCTCTCTTAAATCTCCATCTGCCATTCTCTCTTAAATCTCCATCTGCCATTCTCTCTCCCCCATCACCATCTATATCCCACATCCTCCTCTCTCTATTATTCATCCTTTCCTCACTCAATGTACCCATAACTCTCCCTCATAAGGACTCTCTGCTCCTGTGGGACTCAAGGTAATCACAATATGCCCCCAATAGACTTTACTTACTTACTTACTTGGACATGCAGCAGCATTCACTTGGGATGGGTTGAACCAGTTCTGACCAACAAGTTCATGTTCGGAATTTCAGGGAGAACACAAGTTCACATGTGGTCTCCGATCACTCGACTTACTGTCAATAGTCAACCATTGCAGAGGATTCACTGACCAAGTCACCACCAATTATTAGAGCAGACATAGCCTAGGTTTCAAGCTGGTTCTAGAGACATGCTTTAGCAAAAGCCAAGAGGTGCCTCACTCCCAGCAGTCTTTCAACACACCAGACACCAACCCAGAATTTCCGAGGGCCCATGCTATTTCCAGAGAGTCGTTGAACATACACTAGATTCATTTGTCCGTTTGACAGGTCATGTTTTTAGTCCTGCTGGGTTTCTAGCATCCTTCCTCACACTGCCACACTAACAAAATAGACTCTACAAAGAGTAAGCAATAAGCAGAGGCAAAATAATGGAGAGAGCCTTTACTTTGTTTAAGGACATGACAACCTCTCTTGTGCTGGGGCCACCATAAAATACATCCAGTTAGAATTAAGAAGAGCATTCAGTCATAGAAACCCTGCCAAAAATCAAAAATTCAAGTGAGGTGTGGGTTTACTGATCCATCTAGAAGTGTAGTATTTCCAAATAAGAATTAACGCAGACTGTAATAATGACTTATTCAACCCATGCCAGTATGGAAAATGAATGTAAAATAACGTTGATGATAGTAGTAGAGGTGGTGGACACACACACACATAATGTGTTAAGTTATTTCTTCCATCTCTGTGTTTGTCTTATATATAAGAAAAGAGACGACAAAGGAAAAGAATAAGCGGATTATCTTATGAACTTCATTAGTTAACAGTTCTTTTCACAATAAGATACGGTGGACTCAGTTGAATGCTTGAGTACTGCACCTCATAGTGGAAACAGCTGTAAGCTAATGGAAGTTCATAAGATAATCATTTATTCCTTTGTCATCTCTTTTCTTATTACCACTCTGTACCCGACTTACAGTTCATCCAGAAGCACATGTATACTGAGATCTACGACAGGTTATTGGTATCATAATGGCAAAGTGAAATATTAAAATATGCGCATATATATTATCTGTATAGCTATGCTTAGACATACAAACACACATATACATATAAATTCATATGCATATATTTATGTATTTAAGTATATATGAAACAGTTTCTCTTTTAAATATGTTATATTAAAGACAAATTCTTCAATAAGAAAAGATTAAACTCAAACACAGTCATACCTTCAATGGGATGCATGTATAAGTGTGCAAAGATCTGTGTTAAAATGCATAGATAGATAGATAGATAGATAAAATGAAATGACAGAGCTAGAGTGAAAATAGATTAACAGAGTTACAATGAGACTGACACTCCAACAGATAGTTACAAAGACAATTTTTTCAAATAAATTAAATATATTGAAAGATTTCATAGAAATTAATTTCTTTGTGGGTGTTTTTATGAGTAACCTGTATGCTTAAATATATAGTAATGCAGCTTCTCTGCAGCAAGAAACCTGTTCTGCTCTAGCCTTTTCCTCTCATACTTCACCTCTCTCAACTCCTCATCTCCAAGCATAAAGCTCTTGGTGTTTGTAACTGTGCAAGCTACATGGTGACTTCACTTGTGCTGGTGGCTTGAAAAAAGAAACCCTGCTACATATTGTCAAGTGGTTGGCATTAGGAAGTGTATCAAGCAATTGCAACCATATCCTAGAGTGAAATGCAGTCCTTGGGTCCATCAGATCCTGTGATACAAGCATGGATGTTAAATGATGATGATATATATTTCTATACTTATATATATGTGTGTGTGTGTGTGTGTGTGATCATTACCATCATTGTTGTCGTCGTTTAACGTCTGCTTTCCATGCTGACATGGGTTGGACAGTTTGACTGATGACTGGCAAGCCAGAAGGCTGCACCAGGCTCCAACCTGAGCTGGCAAAGTTTCTACAGCTGGATGCCCTTCCTAACGCCAAGTGCTCTGAGAGTGTAGTGGGTGCTTTTTACATGCCACTGGCATGATGGCCAGTCAGGTGGTACTGGCATCAACCATGCTTGGACGGTGATTTGTAAGTGCCACTGGCACAGGAGCCAGTCAGGCAGCATTGGCAATGACTACACTCGAATAGTGCTTTTTATGTGCCACCAGTTAGGCAGTACTGGCATCAGCCACGACAATGACTTCACTTTAATCAACAGGTTTTCTCAAGCACAGTTCATTGTCCAATGATTAAAGGGTACTTTTAAATTGGCCTATATGCTACACTAGCATAGGCCACGGTTACGGTCTCATTTGGCTTACTGGGTCTTCTCAAGCACAGCATATCTCCAAAGGTCTCAGTCAATCATCATCACCTCTGTGAAATCCAACATTCGAAGGTCGTGCTTCAACACCTCATCCAAGGTCTTCATGGGTCTACCTCTTCCACAGATTTCCTCTACTGCTAGGGTGCGATACTTTTTCACACAGATGTCCTTATCCATATGCAACACATGACCATACCAGCACAGTCATCTCTCTTGCACACCACATTTGATGCTTCTTATGTCCAACTTTTCTCTCAGGGCGCTTACTCTGTTGTGCACGTACACTGACATTACATCCAGCAGAGCATACTAGCTTCATTCGTTGCAAGCTTATGCCTGTCCTCAGCAGTCATGGCCCATGTTTCACTACCATGTAGCATGGTTGTTTGCACACATGTGTCATACAGTCTATCTTTTATTCTGTGCAAGAGGTCCTTTGTCACCAGAAGAGGTAGGAACTCTCTGAACTTTGCCCAGGCTATTCTAGCAGCTACACTTTCAGAGCGTCCACCCCCAGCTACTGACTTGGTCACCCAAGTAACGGAAGCTATCAACTACTCGTAGTTTTTGCCCCTGGCATGTGACAGAAGCTGTTTTCTGCACATTTTCAGTGTTTATTGCCCCTGAGCATTTGCCACACACAAAAACTATCTCCCCAGTTAGCCTTCCTTTGATATTGCTGCACCTCTTACGTGTCCATAGCTTACATCGGGTACATCTTATGGAGTTTCTACCTACGCCTTTTCTACAGATCAAGCTTTGAAACTACAGAATGCAGCCCTTGCATTTAAACCCATTGAAGAAAACAAAAGTTCAAGTATCTTCTGCCATAAATTTGGGTCAGTCCAATTCTTGTGAATAAACTTGTGTACAGGGACTGTTCAGAGAAAAGCCCATTGTGTTGACTGCACCTCAATTTGTCAAAGTTTCCTCCTCTCCTTTTGCCCATCAGTCCTGGAGTCCCAGCAAAAGGCCATGGGCCTAATCTGTCTTCTTTGACTAAACTAGAAAATAAGAACTTTTTTTTTTTTTTTTTAAGTGCAATCCTTTAGTGCTAAACATAAATTTGACTTTGTCAAAATTATTTGAAAATGGCTGTTTTATGAAAGACTGAACAGCAATCAGAAAGCAATCAAAATAAAAGCAGTATGCTGATATGGATTTTTGAATGAAATTAGGCAACCAAGGCAAAAATTATCGTTATTTCCATTCCAAAACTCATTCCACACCATGTTATTATCTAAGGCATAAAAGTATAGTTTCCTGTTTTATTACAGAGTAATTCTCATTTCATACTTGGTTAGTTATGTTCGAGCTGTCCGTTAATATATGGTTGTGTTCAAAATAACAAGCCAAGCCAATATATTGATACTCTAATTTTGGTGAGACATTAATGTTTTTTTTGTTTTGTTTTTTGTTAATGTTTCTTGTGTGTGTATGTGTGCATCAATTTTTCATTTAGGAAATATTTAAAAATAACATTATCTAATTATGAACAGGATTATTTTACAGCTTAAAAACAGAAATTATTAATTAGGATATTTATCATAATGTTACTTTATTCCTCTGTATGTGTATGTGCATACAGATACACATACACAGAGGCTTGGTTGTGTGGTTAAAATGTTTGCAACCAAGTGGTTTCAAGTTCAGCCTCAATGCACAGCACTTTGAGTAACCGTCTTCTACAATTGCTTCTAGATAACCAATGCCATGTGAGTTACATTAAGCCTGTTGTGTATATATGTGTATATGGGAGGGAGAATATATATGCATGTGTGCAAGTGTGCATGAATTCTTGTATCTTGTTTGTCACTATTTGAGTGAAGCCATTGTGATACTAACATTCCTTCAACTGAAAAGGGATACATATATATATATATATATATATATATATATATATATAGGGAGAATTCACAAAAAAAACAACAGATGAAGACAGGTGGTGTAGAAAACAAATAGACGTGTTAGTATAATGCAAGGGAATTGAAAAAGTCTTTAACGCTTCAAGCCTACGCTCTTCCACAGAAAGGAACACAGAAAGAAACAAGGAGAGAAAAAAAAGTGTGTAGTGGCTAACGATCTATCATGGCGAATCATAAATTTCGGTCAGCCCAATTATTCTTATATTAGAAGTGTGTATATATATATATATATACACACACACACACACACTTCTAATATAAGGATAAAATTTTTTCAAAACAAAATATTTTATCAGTGGCCAACATATTAAAATATCTTTTAAGGTGAAAATCATAAACAATTTTAAATAAAGACAAAAGAAAAAAATTTTATATGCCAATATGCTGAAAAATAGACTTTAGATTGTCTAACTACATACAATATTTTTCACTATAAATACAGTGTGTGAAATGTTTCAATATGCTGTGTATTTATAGTGAAAAATATTGTATGTGGCTAGACGATCTTTTGCCCTTATTTATAATTATTTATTTATATATATATATATTAAAAAAAATATATATATATATATACATATATACTTGTATATGATGTGTTGTGAATTTATGGAAGGAAGTCCCATAAAATTCAACAATTTTATTAAAAATGGAGGAGACAAGATGTTAAAATATATAAGAGAATTTTAATTCATACAGACGATCGTTTCATACAGTGAAATAAAAATCCTGCAAATTCATGGTTGAATTAATTAAATTAATCATATATCACTGTACTCTTCAGTGCAAGAAGTATAAACAAAATTTTTATAAAGAACTTGAGAAAGGAAAAACCAGAATAGGATCTAGGAGATTCATATTTATCCTTATGAGAAAAAAAGACTATGTGAGTCCAGTTAGGTATTAACTATAACTAAACACTATAACAGTTATTTGAAAATATAAGTAAAAGAGGTTTCAGAGACGTTCCCTCTATAGATGAGTAAGGAGGTTATATTTTCAAATAACCGTCCTTTCTCAATTTTGTTTATATTTCTTGCACTGAAGAGTACAGTCATATATAATTAATTTAATTAATTCAATTAATTTAATTAATTCAATTCAATCATGAATTTGCATGATTTTTATATCTCTGTACGAAATGATCGTCTGCATGAATTAAAATTCTCCTATATATTTTAACATCTCTTCTCCATTTTTAACAAAATTGTTGAGTTTTATGGGCTTTCTTTCCATAAATTCACAGCACATCATATACGAGTATTATTTTCATATTCAAAATTTATGCCAGTAAGCTTACCAGCAAAATATGAAGAATCAATATTAGAAATCTTTTTTGGAAACCTCCAAATTAAAAGACGAATCTAATTCAACCTTTTTACACACACACACACAAATATATATATATATATATATAAAGAGAGAGATACAGCAATACCAATTTCTTACATTGGCGCACTACTTAAAGTCTGCAAGAGAGGAATATAGTCACTGGAATCAATGCCAGTATATCAGATGTTTATCTCAGAATGCTAGAAGATATAGTAGAAACCAATTGGAATGTGAACTCACAGTGCAGAGATACAAACTAAATGTTGTAAAGCATGTGGTTCAGACGATATTATTTCTTTTACTCACCACTCTTTTCCCCTCCCCCCCCCACCTCCTTTGTATGGCTAAATAATATATAAATCTTAGATTTCTGTGTGAGAGGAAAATTTAAGACCTGATTTTGGCAATATTAATATGATCCATAAAATACATTCATAATATTTACTCTGTGAATTATCTTGTTTATTACTACCATTCAAGCAGAAGTACAATCAATACAAAGAAAATTGTCTAGAACTTAAAAGATTTCATCATAAAATACTTCCTAATAACTTGGTATCTAGATTCAATATTCACACAATCTCTTGACCCTTTAAGCTGGAGAAGAAAGCTGCTTTTTTTTGTTTAATATTAAATAATTTAATTATATATCAATCACAAAGAAAGTTTTTGATTTGATTTTCTTTTTAATTTGTTTCATTCTTTTTTTTTTTTTTTTCAATTTTTTCTGGTAATAGGAAATTATTTACAGGGTTTTAATTTTTAAAAAGAAATATTTTCTAGAAAAAAAAAATCAATTTTTTTTTATAATGCGCAATGTCAAATTTTGTGCTGGATGGTTGAATTTACATCGCTATATCTCCTGTAATTTAATTTATCCATCCTGAGTCCGGTTGGATAAAGCAAGACTTGCTTCTATCAAACTTGATCTCACAACATAGGGTATGAGGGAGGGATGTTGAATATTGCAAGGCTTATTTAATCCTACATGACTTGTTAGCCAATTATATTTAAATTACTTTCCATATGCAATTATGACTCAGTTGTTTGATTAATTTTCCTCTTACCCTACACTTGTCGTTGCAGTGTAATGGGACTTATACTAACTTCCATTGCTTTAAATAGGCACATGCTTGGCAGTGTGGTAAGAAGCTTGATTCCCAGCCACGTGGTTCTGGGTTCAGTTCCACTGCAGGGCTCCTTCAGCATGTGTTTTCTTCTATAGTCCCAGGCCAACGAATGCTTTGTGAGTGAATTTAGAACTTAGAAACTGTGTGGAAGACTGCTGTTATGTGTGTGTGTCTTTGTGTTTGTCCCCCACACCACTTTACAACCAATGTTGGTTTGTTTATGTCCCTGTGCCTTTGCAGTTCAGCAAAACAGACTGATAGAATAAGTACCAGACTTACAAAGAAATGAGTACTAAGGTTGATTTGTTTGACTAAAACACTTTAACGCACTACTCCAGCATGGCTACAGACCACTGGCTAAAACAAGTAAAAGATATAACATAAAGAAATGCAATTGTGACTTGTTTGTTTAATTCTCCTCTTACCTCACATTTGTTGTTGCATGTAATGGAAATTACACTAATTTCCAATACTTTGAACAGTTATGAGGCATCTTGTCTCCATGTAGGGTGCCAGTTAGTTACAAGCTATTACCCATGCTGTGTTGGATTAACCATTAACCATGTGGTAAGTAACTTGCTTACCAACCACATGGTTCTGGGTTCAGTCCCATTGTGTGGCACCTTGGGCTGGTGTGGTTATGTCCCCGTAATGTAGTGGTTTGGCAAAAGAGACTGATAGAATAAGTATTAGGCTTACAAAGAATAAGTCTTGGGGTTGATTTGTTTGACTAAAGGCAGTGCTCCAGCATGGTCACAGTCAAATGACTGAAACAAATGAAAGAATATAAAATTATAAATGAAAGTGACCAAATAAATTAATTCCTTGTGGAATTACTGTTGATTCTCTATGGTCAGCCCAGAGCTATTGAAGAAGACAATTATCCAAGGTACCACACAGTGGGACTGAACTCTGAACCTAGTTGGGTAGCAAGCTTCTTAACCACACAGCCATCAATACTTCAGACTTAGCTGCTCTAGCATCAAAACCTCTAATTCAACTGATATACTAAAATTCTTCAATTAAGAATCTACAAACATAAATCTTTAGTTTTTTTATCTTATTTCAGTCATAGGACTACGACCATGCTGAGGCACCATCTCGAAGTTTAGTCAAACAAATTGACCCCAGCAGTTATTTTTTTAAGTCCAGTACTTATTTGGCTGAATTACTAAGTTACAATGATGCAAACAAACCAACACCTGTTAAGCAGTGGGTAGCACAAACACAAAAATGTGCACGCACACAGACACATACACACACACACACACACACACACACACACACATATATATAAGGCGAGCTGGCAGAAATGTTAGCACACTGGGCGAAATACTTAGCAGTATTTCGTCTGCCGCTACATTCTGAGTTCAAATTCTGCCGAAGTCGACTTTGCCTTTCATCCTTTCAGGGTCGATTAAATAGGTACCAGTTACGCACTAGGGTCGATATAATAGACTTAACCCTTTTGTCTGTCCTTGTTTGTCCCCTCTGTGTGTAGCCCCTTGTGGGTAGTAAAGAAATAACACACACACACACACACA
>NC_068984.1:16759615-16791705 GCF_001194135.2 Octopus bimaculoides
ATATATATAAATTATTATTTATATATAGAGGGTGATAAATTGAATTAATATTCAATTTAAAACCAAGTGGCCTAGCATATAAAAATTCTGAAAATTCAGAAAAATTGTATTACATGTGCATAAGAAGGGATGACCTCTTTCTAGCATATGCAGATGTCCACTTTGTGATCATCCCTTCTTATACACATGTAATATATATATATATATTTGGGATTGAACCAAAAGCCACATGATTGTAAAGCAGATTTCTTAATTATTCAGTCATTTCCTGCACTTTATGTATACTAATTCTTTGTGTTGTTTTACAGAGAAACGATATGCCGAGACATGGGACTACCACATAACACCCTCCACTTTCCTCCAGTTTGATATCTCGATGGGCTGTGGTACACTATACAACACATTATACAGCGTAAAGCTGGAATATTCTATAGACACAGGCAAGACATGGCACTCTGTTATAGATGAGTGTGCACCACCAAAGTTTATTTGTAATGGCTACCATTTAAGTAGCCAATATGTTTCAGAACAACATATCAACTGGACTCGTATTACTATCTATCTTCCTGCTGCCTCAATGTATGTATTGATTTTATGTAATATTATTAATTACCTTAATGAGTTATTATTGTGCCTGAATATTTTGTTCACTAAAAAAACAAACAAATAACTAATAAATTAATTTTCTATCTGATTTTTTAAACGAGCTGATATCTACATACAATCATGTAGTATAGAAAAAAATATGCTATGTAATTTAGAAGTGAGCTTGTATATAATCATAAAATTTGGTCATTAACTTTCATAAAAATTCATTATTCAACTCTATGAACACTGAAACATCATTTAAAACTTATTCCTAACTTCATCAATTACTTTATTTGGCTTCTTTTTAATGGAAACCTTTTGTGGGGAGACAATTTGTTCTGCAGATATTGTTGATGAAAACTTTCTAGAAAGTTGAAGAAAATTAAACTTAGAAGAAAATGTTTGTCTGGGTTATGTACAATATGTTCCAAATTTATTTAAATTTACTTCATATGTATATACTGTTAATTCTCCCCCTTTACCATTTAAACTGACCATATCTGGCCCAAATATTCTGTTTTATGTTCAAACAAGCCAGATCTGGTCTCTCACATTTACCCTACAATGTCATTCTAAAAATAAACAATCACATCATTGAGATCTCAAAGCTACAAGATAATGCATGATTTATTCAAAATAATGTGAATAAGTATTACACTTGACAGAGTAGTCTGAATGCTGAAAGGTTAGAATGTACAGTGCTGAAAAAAGAAACCAGTTACCATATTTCTGTTGAGATGCTCTGTGTTTCTTTCAATTAATTTTAAATATAACAAAGAATTTAGTAAAATAACATAGTTATCATTAAGCTGATGTTAGGAACATAAACTGTGACTAAGGTTTGGTGGAAGATTTTAATTCAAAACTTATGAAAACAAGACATTTGTTCCACAGAGGCAGTTTCAGCCAGGTTGGTATCGAAAGGGTTAAAGGATTAACTTTGTTATACATGAATATATTTGCTTTCTTCAATAAGAAACAGCCTATATTGTCATAAACAGAAGTGCTTCTAATTTACTGTGAAAGGGCTGATCAGTTAATATGCCAACAAAAAGTTATTGTTCTTAAGGCAGAATAACCTGACAATTGTTGTAGATCTTTAAGATTTGCTTTTCCTTTGAATGATGTCTTTCATTTTTGACCAGCAAATGGGTCATTTGTTTAGAGACTGTTTATCATGTATTACCAGACACTCACACAGGCACACACAGATACAATATCACACACACATTTAAGTACTTAGAATATTTTATTCCCTTATTTCCATTTCTTATAAATATTGTAAACGGATTTTAAATTTCAGTGTTTCTTATTATTTTTAAATGTACTAAGGTGGCAAGCCGGCAGAATCATTAGCATGCCAGACAAAATGCTTAGCGGTATTTCGCCTGTCACCATGTTCTGAGTTCAAATTCCACCGAGGTTGACTTTACCTTTCATCCTTTCGGGGTTGATAAAATAAGTACCAGTTGAACACTGGGGTCGATGTAATCGACTCATCCCCTCCCCAAAAATTGCTACCCTTCTGGCAAAATTTGAAGCCATTATTATTATAAGTATTTATTGATGTTACCCATCTTGGATTTGTAAATTTTGTTTGTAATTCTTAACATGACCTTTTCTCTGTATCAGTTCTCCAAACACCAGATTCCGGTGGTTTCAGCACACCGAAAGTCCTCGAGGTGATATTTGGGCCTTGGATAATGTATATCTAGGAGCAGGTTGTCCTTGGTTATGTTCAGGCCATGGCTACTGTGATCAAGGGAAATGTATGTGAGTAATGTTTTTATTTATTCATTGTTTTAGCCTCTACATTTCTAGAAAACCTGTTTAATTCTGGTAAGGATACATCATCTTCCTCATCATCATCATCATCATCTAATATGTTTTCCCTGCTGACATGAGTTTAACTGTTTGATAGGACCTAGCTAGCTGCAAAGCTACACTGAGCTCCTATGTCAGCTTTGGCATAGTTTCTACAGTATGGCTGGATGCCCTTCCTGCTGCCAACCATTTTACAGTGTGTATTGGGTGCTTTTTTTGTGCCATTGGTACAAGTGAGGTTGTCAAGTAACTTTCAAAACAGGAAAAAAAATGCTTATTCAATGTTCTTTCATAAACTCTAATCAATGATTTAGTTTCTACTATTAGGACACTAAATGGTACTCCATCAGTTATGACAATGAGGGTTCCAGTTGATCCAATCAATGGAAAAGCCTACTTGTGAAATTAACATACAGTTGGCTGAGCACTCCACAGACACATTCCCCCTTAATGTAGTTCTCTGCCAGCTCCTTCTCAAATTAGTTAGTTAATCTACATTACTCCATAAGGAGCAAAGGGCCACAAACATTTCATGCCAATTGAGGTAGCCCAAGGAAATAGGCTACCTCCTTGATTTCAGACCAAGAGAGACTGATTGCTTTTGCTTCAACCTTCATGCATCCTTTCCAGGTCTTCTTAGGTTGTCCAACCATGCTCTTTCCTTCAGATTGCCAGTCTGACATTTGTCTTGCAATGTTGCTTTCAGGTCTCCTTAGAGTGTGATCAATCTCGCCCCATTTCCTTTTCAGAATTTCTTGATTGATGGGAGTTTGGGTTATTTCTGTCTCAGACTTCTGTTTGAAATTTTGTCTGGCAACCAGATCTTGAGGAGGTAGCACAAACATTTGTGTTCTCAGATTAGATACACTAAATCTATTTTCTACTCTTTCAAGCAGCACTATTTTATCTCCACAATCCATCCACCTCCAGTGACTTCTATCACAGATATTTTTTCAAAATCATTTTGCATTCTTTATCATTTCCCATGATTCCTACTACACTTCGTATTTTCTTTCAAGTAGGTTTATCATCTAACACACCAAATTAACAATCTTCAATTTGTTTTGTTGTTGTTATGTTTTAGATTTGTTTGTATTTTTTTTCACCAGATGTGATAAGGGTTTTCTGCCACCCAATTGCGTACCTGAAAAAACTCTACGAATGAATCTAAGAGACGATTTTAGTTCTGAAAGTCTTGACTACAATAAATGGCAAGAATTATATGGAGGTGAAGTTTCTGACATATGTGGCCACTTGGTATCAGGAAATTCCTTAGTATTTGCAAAGGCAAGTTCTTATAAACCATTATTACATTCCATTTCATGTTTAGAAAGTAAAATAAGGACATTTTAAAACAGACAAATACCTGATGGTATTGAGCTTAACCCTTTTGTTACCTACAATGGACTGGCATCCCATCCAGTGCTGGGTGTGGGTGGAATATATGCACCAGAGAAACCAGGAAACTGGCCCTATGAGTTTATATGACTTGGAAAGGATCTTCATCCTATTGTTATATTCTTTTGTCACCATATTTCTGCTGAAATATACTGCATTAGATTCAATCAATTTTCAATCAAAAAAATTATGAAGAATTTAGTAAAACAACTGTCATTATTAAGCTGGTGTTTAGAATATAAACTGACATAAAATTCTGATAAAAGGTTTCAACTTAGATCACTCTAAAACAGGAAGTTTATATCCTGCAACCAAGGGCAGTGTCAAGTAAGTTGATATTGAAGAAGTTAAAATCCTATAACCAGTCTGAACAAAATAAAAGAGAGGCAATCCAGGATACTCTGTTTGAAAAATCATTATTCTATCACTTACAATTAATAAATAACCCTATGATAAAGAGCTAATGAGGGAGGTGGTGATCTCTATGTTGTTGTTCAACTTGCTAGAAATAACAGCTAAATCATTTTCAAATCACACCTTATCATCTTAAAATGATAAAACATTCATATACAAAATGGCAGGATAATGACCACTGGTATGTCTTTGATCAGAGCTGCCCTGGGGTTAAATAGAAACAATTGTAAATTGTATTAGTAAAAGCATGGTTGTGTCATTAAGAAACTCACTTTGCAACCATGTGTTTTCAGGTTTAATCCTACTGCATGGCACTTTGAATAAGTGCCTTCTATTGTAGCCCCTGGGCCAATTAATTCTTGGTGATTGAATTTGGTAGACAGAAACTGTGTGGCGGCGAGCTGGCAGAAACGTTTGCATGCCAGGCGAAATGCTAAGCAGTATTTCGCCTGCCGTTACGTTCTGAGTTCAAATTCTGCCGAGGTCGACTTTGCCTTTCATCCTTTCAGGGGTCGATAAATTAAGTACCAGTTATGCACTGGGGTCGATGTAATCGACTTAATCCGTTTGTCTGTCCTTGTTTTTCCCCTCTATGTTTAGCCCCTTGTGGGCAATACAGAAACAAGAAACTGTGTAGAAGCTTGTGTGTTTGTATTTGTCCCTCATTGCTTGACAACTGTTGTTGGTTTGTTTACATCTCTATAACTCAGTGGTTCAGCAAAGGAGACCAATAGAATAAGTACCAGACTAAGAAAATAAGTACTGGGGTTGATTTGCTCAATTACGCCTTCACTGCACCATGGCTGCAATCCATCCTGTGAATGGAACATGTAAACAATATAAGAAAGGTATAGCCATGGGATCAAGAAGCTTGCTTTACAACCATACAGCTTCAGGTTTGACCCCACTGTACAGGTGCTTGAAGTCCTGAATTAACCAATGCCTTGTGAATGGAATTTAAGTAGACAGAAGCTCTGCAGAAGCTTGTCATAGATAAATGTATAGACACACAGATGGACAGATGAATGGATGGATAGACAGATGGTAGTTTGTGTCTGTGTCCACTGGTGTAAAAATGTTATGTTTAATTACATCCCTTTACATCAAAAGATAACTTAACCCTTTCGATACCAACCTGGCTGAAACTGCCTCTGGCTCTGCAGTATAAATGTCTTGTTTTCATAAGTTTTGAATTAAAATCTTCCACCAAACTTTAGTCTCAATTTATGTTCCTAACACTAGCTTAATGATAACTAAGTTATTTTATTAAATTCTTTGTTATATTTAAAATCAATTGAAAGAAACAGAGAGCATCTCAAAATAAATACGGTAATGAAAGGGTTAACCATTTGATAAAAAGAGGGCGATAAACTAGGTACCAATTCAAAATAAGTATAGAGTCAATATGATCAAACAAAGCCCCTGAAGCCAGAAACCCAGCATAGTCTGTTTGTCTTACTTTTATAAGGTAAATGAAATATTTAATTCAATAGTCATTTGTATAGTATACTTAATGTATACACACAGCTGATAAGGCCAGTTATTCCAGCATTTGCCCTGATATATCATCACTTGCAGTGTTAAAAACACAAATATTATCCCAGTAGTGGCGAGCAAGAGCTCAAGATGAATTTCAGCTTTTTGTGCCTTTCAATGATATGTACTTGCAACCAGCCCCATTAAAGCATGTGGTTGGCTGTGAATACACATCACAGAAGAGACCCAAAAAGTGCAAAATGCAGAAGAGGCCCAAAAAGGGCATCTGGCACTCTTGCTGATCATTGCTAGAGTGTTTTTGTCTCCCTCTGATATTTATTGTTTTTAACACAGCATGTCCATAATCTTGTGAAGGATCCACCAGATTCATATCCAGTCAATGATTCACCAGATTTCACATCCAGCCAACGATTCTACTCTGAAACTGGGTTGTGTCTTATTACTTATATGATTTGGGAGTGTCAGCTCAGACTGTTTGGCCATGTTGCTCAATTTTCCAAGTTAGTCTGCTTAATGTCTCCTCTTCACTGATGATCTGACTGTGTTAACAACTTCTGTTGATTAACCATATGCCACATGGTCACATTAGACAAGGAGGTATCTTGCAGAAATGGAGACTGACTGCTCAAAGGTCACCCAGGAGAATTCAGGAATATACTGACAAACAGCAAATGCAGCAGCACACTGCAACAGTGTATTCCCCCACACTTAACCTAACCATATCCATAAGAGATGATATCTCAAGATGAATACTGGCTTGTTGATAGTGTGTATACATTAAGTATGATACATAGATGGCAATTTTAATTTAATACTGCCTCAACTGCTTATACCAGAAAATATCTAATTTAATAATAATGTTCATTTTTCAAGGAAAAAAAAAGAAACTTTCCATATTTGATTATATGGAAGAGGAAATCTTTCTTCATTCTGAATTGAAACTATGCCCTTTGCCTTCATTATAGGATTTACTACGGCTTGTTGTCACAGAGAATATGGACACAACCATGATTAACAATATTGAGTTCTTCTTCAAATATGCTTGCAAGGGAGAATCACTTGCATGGCCACGTCGGGAGAGTGTACTGCTGCAATACTCTATTAATGGTGGCATCACGTGGCATTTACTACAGGAAATCCATTACAAGAATGACTCCAACACACGGTAAATGCAATTTTCTTTTTTAATCTTATAACAAAACTTAGGACTTCTAGTTATTGAACTTGTAACCATTTATCATTTTAATTTATTCTATCATTTGAACTGTTTTCTTTGGTCAACTATCCCTCATTGTATCTATGTTACAAATGATTATTATTATTATTATTATTATTTAAAGGATTGATGTTACTCCTCCAGAAAATAAAGAAACAATAAGAAGAGTGTGACTGTTATCAAATGAACAATATTTCAACATCTTGTAGTAACATCAATCTTCTAAAAATTACCAAACTGAAGTAGATTGAGATGTTTATTTTGAACTTGTGGAAGACGCACGAGATGTCAAAATATTGTTCATTCGATAACAGTCACACTCTTCTTATTGTTTCTTTACTTTCTGGAGGAGTAACATCAATCCTTTAAATAATAATATATAGGCGTAGGATTAGCTGTGTGGTAAGTAGCTTGCTTACAAACCATGTAGTTCTGGGTTCAGTCCCACTGTGTGGCACCTTGGGCAAGTGTCTTCTACTATAGCCTTGGGCCGATCAAAGCCTTGTGAGTGGATTTGGTAGACGGAAACTGAAAGAAGCCCATCGTATATATATATATATATATATATATATATATATATATATATATGTATGTGTGTGTATATGTTTGTGTGTCTGTGTTTGTTCCCCCAACATCGCATGACAACCGATGCTGGTGTGTTTACATCCCTCGTAACTTAACAGTTTAGTAAAAGAGACAGATAGAATAAGTACTAGGCTTACAAAGAATGTCCTGGGGTCGATTTGGTCGACTAAAGGCGGTGCTCCAGCATGGCCACAGTCAAATGACTGAAATGAGTAAAAGAGTATATAAATATAAATTAGAAATGGAAACCAAAACAATAAATTGAACAATTAACTAATGGTGTTGAAACAGCTGTAATTTATGTGAGATGTGTCATTTGTTTGTATAAAATAATAAAATGGACTTGAATTTATCATTTAATGATTAAATTATCTAATTGTTCAATTTATTATTTTGATTTCCATTTCTAATTTATATATATATATATATGTATGTATGTATGTATGCTTTTGTGTTTATCTCTCTCTTCTCCCACTGCTAGACAGCAGTGTTGCTTTGTTTACATCCCCATAACTTAGTGGTTTCACCAAAAGTGACTCATAGACTAAGTACCAGACTTAAAAGGAACTAAGTACTGGGTTTGATTTGTTTGACTGGACACTTCAAGGCATGAATGAAGTTCCATAACTAAAGCAAGTAAAAGATAAACAATATACATTTTCGCTTTTGATAAACTTTAACAGCTTGGAAACCGAAATGTTAAGACAATATTTGCATTATAGATCTGACATTAATCATTTATGGTTTGTTTTTAATGTTCTTCAGCTTCTTCAGTGTATTTTTACCTCCATTAGCCAAAGCCAATGCAACAAAATTCAGATTCTGGCAACCAAAGCATGGAGGTTAGTAACATAATTTATAATGCAGAAATACGATGTCAATTTGTTGGTTTGTTTTTTTGTTTCTAATTTTAATCTTTTAACAGTTTGTATGTATGATGAATTGTAGTAGAGTATAAAAATAATTATTTAGTAGTTTATTGAACAAATGAATATTCTTACAGTAGTTATTTTTCAGTTAGCAGAAAATTTTCTGTCATATAACGTGGTAAAATATTTCTTTAAAAAATATTTTCATAAATTGTTTTTACACATTCATACACACACTCACATACATACATACATACATACATACATACATATGTGTGTATGTATCTACATATGTGAGTATCTATGTATGTGTGTATGCATCAATGTATGAATGTGAGTATAGGCATGTATACATACATGTGGTATGAGTGCATATATATGTATGTTTATACATATATATATGAGAGAGAAAGACAGAGTGAGCAATAGTTAAGTACCATCCAAGGATATATATGTAAACATGGGTTTGTGAGTGAATAACTTAAAAACTGTTGTGGTTTATAATATATCATGTTATTAATGTTTTGTGGAAGTTCATCTGCTAGTTTTGAAGTTATCTCTATTAAAACACAAAGAAACAAAATCTAACTTTCCTAAGCATGTTGACTCAAAGAAGGTAATGATTTAAGACATTTTCAGTGAAATATTTATCACACGTCTTAAAATATTTTCTAATATTAAACAAAGACTACAACAGTTGACACCAAATTTAATAATAGCTACTAAAGTCAAAACTGCAGTATTTTCTCAATGTGTTCATTCACATAATTTAGCTTTAGTTCAAAAGTTAGATACTTTTTAGCAAATTTGGTGTGTTTACCAAGATACAGCATGCTGCCAATAGCTAGGGTCACATAGAATTAATTCCAATATCAACAGGGATATCATGTTTTGCATTATCAGCATATTCAACTAGACTGGTTCAATAAGCTGATAGGTAAAACCTGAAGTCCTTGTTGACTCAAATGTTATGGTAAATTTGACTCTATTCTCAGGGTTGAGTCACCCTATTTATATATATATTCCATTGTTATTCTTAAACTAGCTTTAAAATTATAATCCTATTTAGCATTTTCAATATTAAAATTTTTTTCTTCAAGAATTCAAATGAAATTGTTTTGTTGACTTTGTTATAGGTTCAATGAAGTCAACATGGGCAATAGATAACTTTTTTGTTGGAACTATGACACTCAACCCAAACATGCTTGATGACAAATTTGAAAAACCATCATTAGATCAAGGTCTGTGGCAGTTTTCAAACAATGGAAAACTTGGGTCATATTGTGAATTCAGCAGACGGTACGCCATTTTACTTGATTTTTTTTCTTCTTTCCAAAAGAAAATAAAAAGCTTCAAAAACTATCTTGGCTTCCCACTTTAACCCTTTTGTTACCATATTTCTAGCGAAATACACTGCTTTTGTTGTAATTAATTCTGAAAACAATATAATTAATTAAATAAAATTGTCATTAAGCTAGTGTTTGAAACAAATTAATATGAAACTTTGATGGAAAGTTTTAATTTAGACTACTTTACAACAGGAAGTTTGTATCATAGAGCTCGTGGTAGGTTGATATAAGATTCATTGTAGTAGTGTAGTTATGATTTCCAAAAATCTAGAGTAAGATAAAAAAAATTTCCCTTATATTGATGACAAAAGACTATTTCCTGCAAACGAAACATTAACTTATAAGAATAAATTTACATTTAATATAAATAATGCCTCCTCAGTATTCAATGGTTAACTAAATCTGGTAGAACAGAATTCTACAAATGCCTTTTTTGATTGACAATTGTCCAGAGATTATTTACTCTTGTGTTTTCATCACCCCTTGCTTGATATATTAACAAACCATTATCAGAGTGTTATGGAAGAGTCACATAAACGGATATGTAATATTTTAAAATCTTATAATTTTCAAAAATAAGCAACTATGTCAATGTTGGCAAGGTCTCTCTCTATCAAACATTATAACATTGTGTCTAAGCAGTTGTAGGTAAGTTTCCAATATGTTAGTGTCTAATTGCCTGCAACTACAACTTTTGTAGAATTCTGTTGATGCTGCCACCTACAGTTGCTCTCAGAGTAAGAGAGGGAGGGAGAGAGAGTTTATTAAGGAATTATAGTTCCTTTATCAGAAAGACTAATGCCTGTTGGTCAGAAGGGAAAAATGATTGAAAATTTCAAGTTTCAAAATCATCTTGCAGGGAACAAATTGAATGCCAGTATGGCAGCATGGTTAACAAGCTCATTTTAAAACCGTGTGATTTCAGGTTCACTCCCACTGTGCGGCACCTTGGGCAAGTGTCTTCTACTATAATCCCATAGCAACCAATACCTTATGTGTGAGTCTATGCATGTGTGAAGGTGTATATATATAGGTATGTATGTATGTACGTCTTTGTGCCTATATTTGTCCCACCTACTACTTGACAGTGTTGGTTTGTTTATGTCCTCCTAACTTAGGAGTCCAGCAAAATAAACGAACAGAATAAGTATAAAACTCAAAAACTAAGTACTGGGGTCAATTTGATCACAAAAAAATCAGTTCAAGATGGTGCCAGAGCTTAGCTGCAATCCAATGACTAAGACAAGTAAGATATAAAAGAGAAATTCTTCCTTTAGCTTTCTGACTATTATGCTCTTGCCTCCAGAGATGTCAGCACATTGGGAAGAGGTACTGAGCTGCATAAAGAAGCACTAAGCTCTAATTGTGGAGGGTACCTGTTGAAGGGGTAGACCCAGGAAGACATGGGATGAAGGGTGAGAAAGGATCTTTAAATGCTGGGCCTCACTGAAGAAATAACAAGGGATCAGGAGATGTGGCAATTTGCTGTACTTGATAAGACATGACAAGCTAAGCGAAATCGCTGTCTTCCATACATACAGATTTGTCCTTTCAGGTGCCAGTGTCATTAAAAAAGCAGCCATGCCAATGCTGTGTTAACACACCTGTACCGGTGTTGTGTAAATGCACCTGTGCTGATGGCATGTAAAAAGCACCCAGCACACTCTGTTAAGTGATTGGTGTTAGTAAGGGCATCCAGCCATAGAAGCCATATCTCAACAGACAGCTGGAGTCTGAGCAGCTTCCTGCTAGGCAGCTCAATGTCAGACCATCCAACCCATGCCAGCATGAAAGGTGGACGTTAAACAGTGATGATGATGATGATGACGATGACGACGACGACGACGACGACGATGACGTATTTATGTGAACAGCAAGCCAGTGGTCAATGGTGAATTTTTCTGTGGACCAGTTTTATGAATAATTATCTAATGATGGGCATCAGTATGAATTTATTTCTGTCATTCATCAACTGCCTAAACACCAGGAAGTTGTTGAGATAATTTACACAGTGTGAGAGGTGACGGGGGTGGGGGGGTATCGTGAGTTTGAAGGAGAGAATCATTTCTAACAAGATTATCTGTAAACCTTGACTCATGCACCAGAGGTCAATGCTTTTCAGAATGAAATTCTTTGTATATCTCTGAAGTATTCTGACAATCTGTATGGGCCTGTCTAATTTAATGACTCCATATCATATGTTATAACAGGAAAACAACAGATATCATTTGATAAAGTTTGATTCCAAACAATACAAAGATATTGATGTTTCAAAACTTTGGAATATTCCAATATAGAAGTAATGGTAATGATAGTAATGTTATTTATTAGATTATTAATCAGTACTACTAATAACTATGGAATCTGTCTTTAACATCATTAATTCTAAACAATTTACTTTCAGAATTTGATAGTTCTATACATTCCTTCAGTCTCTTCAATTTCATGCTCCTTTTGCAATTGTTAGCCATTATAGATCAATATTTTTACTGATCTCCTCAGCCAATTTACATCAATATTTTTCACTGGAAATGTTTGGTTTTAATGTTTTGCAGGTCTTTCTATTCAGTTCTCTGCCAGTTCAACATGTCTGTCATTAACAAATATTTTATTGCATGGTGTCTTTGATATTTACAGGGAAAGCACTCGAACTGCAGGCAGCTCAGCTTTGGTATTCAAAAGGGGAACTGGAGAACATTCTATTGTTACGAGAGATTTGGATATTGGACCTATGTCAGTTGTGCAATTTGATGTAAGAATATTTATGTTATTATATTAGCTATATTGGTGATATAGAGCTTTGCAAAGATATTAAATATTGCCTAAAATATAGAGAAAGTATTATACACATCTATTTATTCCTATGGATTTGGTGTGATATGTGTTCTATTAACTTTCAAAATGTTTCAATACTATTATACTTTTTGATTTTGAAATATTATAATGTTGCAGCATGGAAAGTGTTTATAAACCATTTAAAAATGCACAAAAACCATTAAATTCACTTCAATATTTAAATTTAATTTGTCAAAATATTTTCGTCGCTTTGAGGCCGTGACCTGTTCACTGACAGGTTGTGGTCTCAAAGCGACGAAAATATTTTGACAAATTAAATTTAAATGTTGAAGTGAATCTAACAGTTTTTATGTGTTTTTAAATGGCTTATAAACACCTTCCATGCTGCAATTGTTTTTGTTTCAGCACACGATCTCAGATCAGATCACTTGCTTTGCAAGTACATCTCCGTAAATATTATAATTTTATTTTAATGAAAACATACTTACAAAGTACAATTATTATAAAATATCTATTAATTGTATCAAGGAGAAAGTTTTCAGCTAGTTTTTTTTTCTTTTTCTTTTTGTGGAAGGGGAATGTTTTTTGCTATTAATGAGAGGTTGAATGGCAGTATCTATATCCCACTTTAGGGCCTTAGTGACTGATAGAAAAGAAAGGAGAAAATTATCCTTTGACTAGAGTGTTGATTCAAATATCTACAATAGCAAACTTCACTAAAGGTACCCAAGGCTCAAGCGTTGCTGTTAAACCAAACAACAGATTAATCTACAACCTCCAAAAGACAGAAATGATCTCTCCAACAGGCTTTCATTCAGATTTTTCTCCTGCAAAATTTCTGTTACAGGGTTTTGGTTGATGTGAGAGTATGGTAGAAGACACTTGCTCTAAATGCAGTGCAGTGAAATTGAACCTGAAATCAAGTAGTTGAGAAGAAAACTTCTTAACCACACAGCCATGCTTGCACTATGTTAGACTTCTAAACTCCCAGACAATGTATTGCTAGTGCATATGTTATTATCAACATTGCAGTTTATCTGTAACTATTACACACAGGTATGTTGTACATCAATATGTTTCAATTTAGCTGGACATAACTGCAGGTCATATGTGCAGCAGAGCAGATTGCAGCCATGTTCTTCCTATGTCTGAGTGTTGTTTTTTTTTTCTTTTTGTTTCTTTTTTGTCAGTTTTAATACTTTTGCTTTACTTTATAAATTATTGTATTGTCTACTATGGGAAATAGTTATCGTGCATGGTTTATAACTCTATACACAGTTTGTAGCAAAAATTTGTGGACCAGACAAAGTTGACATAATTAGTATTGATCTTATGTTTTGCTTGTAGACTAATGTCACCATTTTATATTTTTATCTAATTTTCAAACCAATGAATGATTGCAGGGTATTTCATTGTCTTTGTCTTAACTGCATGAATGTTATTGGTGCGTTATTGGGACACCTAAGTGTTTCTCTTGTGTATTCAGAGAATATTAGTGTCATTGAACAAGACAATGTTTTCCATTGTTTTTGTTGGAAAAGAAGATAGATTTATTTTTATCTGTTGCTGCAAATAATTTGTTCTTGAGAAACAAGGTTTTCATTTTGTAATTGTAATTATGTAATTATTAATAATTGCAATTATGTAATTATTAATAATTATAATTACTGATAAGGTGGCAAACTTGCAGAATCATTAACATGCCAGGCAAAATGCTTAGTGGCAGTTCGCTTGTCTTTACATTCTGAGTTCAAATTCTGCTGGGGTCAGCTTTGCTTTTCATCCCTTTGGGATTAATAAAATATGGACCAGCTTGAGCACTGGGATCAATGAAATCAACTTACCGTTCCACCCTGAAATTGTCAGCCTTGTATCAAAATTTGAAACCAGTAATTATAATTAATGATTAAAATATGTGAGTGACTATAAACATTCACAAATTAGGACAATTTAACTGACCGCAATGAAATAAACATTGAATTTTGAGTGTCTTTGCAGAGATTTAGGAAAGTCTTGTGTATGGATAACAAAGTATAATGTTGTAGCAACCCATTTAGGGAACCAAGGATCTTGGAAGTTTTTTGTTACCATAGAGTTGGGAGAGTTTATGGTAAATGCTTATTCTTTTCTACTCAAGGCACAGGCAGAATTTGAACTCAGAATGTAAAGACAGATGAAATACCGCTAAGCATTTCACCCAGCGTGCTAACGTTTCTGCCAGCTTGCTGCCTTATGGTAAATGCTTATTATTTGATAAATGTTGATACAATGAAAAGTATCATTTTTATAAAATACTAGCAAATTAATGCAAGATCATAACAAGTTTTAGGATAGAGTAGTTTGGGTGAAACATTGTGTGATGTTGATATTAAATGATATAAAACTAACAATTATATTTTGTAAATTCTACTGGCAGAAAGTTTACCCTTCAATTATTTTTATTCTTATTTATTCTATTTTTATTTATTCTGTCAGATCAATGTTGGTTGTGGTGCCAGTTCAACTCACAAATATCCTGTACGTCTGGAATATTCTGTAAATGGTGGTAAAACATGGCAGTTGATTGTTCCTAATTGTGCTGATTATGCTTTGGCTCGTTGTGATGACCAAACACAACCAACATCGATATATTATTCTGGCACAACCAAATATTGGAGAAGAATTATCATTCCTTTAGATGGACTTCATGCTTGTGGGTATGAACTTGGCTTTTTCCAATTTACTACTTCTGGAGTAAATATTGAATAAAAGGCTTTTGTGGGTGTATTTTAGAACATCATTTTGATTTGATAGGGAAAGCAATGAAATTTTTTTCCACACTAAATACATTATTACAATAAATACTGTATGGAATCTACAAGCAACTATTTTAGAATTCATTGAAAACAACAACTCCTCTACCATGTAAAGTAATAGGGTAAATCTTATTTAAATAGTTTACTTATTCTCACCAGACAGGCTATTTAGTAACCAAGAATTTTTGTTTTTTAAACTTTTGTCTTTTTGACAATATATAGATTCTTTTTCTTGGTGAAAGATAGCTCTTTGATGTCTTTATCAGAAGTTTGGCACTGAAAATCAATAGCTAACAATGCTAAAAGATTAAGTGAAAAAAAAAAATCTTCTGATTGTATAACAGGAATCTAAGTGATAAATTATATCGAAGCCACAAAAGTTACTGAGAATTACTTTCAACTTTTATATACAAGTTTTGGCCAACTGTGGTCGTTGAAAGATTAACACAGTTGTCATGAGAAACTGTTTATCATACAATTCCATCAGATAATATTTCTCAACAAAAGGCTCTGTCTGTTATAGTAGGCTTCTTCCTCATGGTAAACCAATTTATTCCACTTTTGATCTGTTTATATTCATTAATTTCAACCACAAACCATTGTCACAAACCATTGCTAGTTCCTTTGGATCTTACTATTTACCTAATGAATTTAATTAAGTTTGTTTTAAACATATTTGTTTAAGAATTCAAATAAGTTCTTTATATTAACCACTGATACCCATACAGGTGTCAGTTAGAATCTCATGACATATTAAGCTCAAGATATTTCATATCTTATACAATATCATATTTTAGTAACACTTATTCCATTACAATATCCAATTAAAATTAGTTTATTCCAAAATTACCAAAATGATCAGTACTGTAAATCTTTTTAAAAAAATAGATAGCAAATAACTCTGTAAAAGTGTAGGTGATCATATCACCAGATTGCCAACCTATTAGTCTGGGATCAATGACTTACTATTACATGATGCCCCTTACTAAAACATCCAGCAAACTAACTAGTGAGCAAATCATTATATAGTCTCTCAACATGCTAGAAATAGCTGTCAAATCATACCTTATTGTCTTTAAAAAATCCTGGAGGAATACGTTGAATAATTCTAAATGTACAATATACGGAAAACAAAACATGTGATGGTTCCAGCTGGAATTCTTTTGATCATAGATCTGTTCAATCAAGGATCACCTCAGGATAAACACTACAATCAACTCTTAGTGGCCCACAATGCCAGTTGGCCACTGTAAGTAGTCTAAGTGCAATATAGTTGACAAAGTTTGTTAGCTTGCAGTCCTGGGTTCCAATTCTCTTATGATAGGGAAGGGTTCCTCCATGAGTTATGACAGCAAGCAACATGGCAATTCAGTTTTTAGGTTGTGTGTGTGTGTTTGTGTGCTTATGTTTAGTTATATTAAAAACAATTTTGCATTAATCTTGGAGTTACTCTATACTTTCATATATATATATATAAAAACAAATAAAATCAGTGACAGTTAAAAATCTGCTTAGAATTAATTACTAGCCTGTATGGTCTGGCTAAGTCAAAATGTTTTTTTGTATTATTCCTTTCTACTTGGAGAGTTTAAATGTAGTTACAAAAATATGTCCTTTGTTGAAATGAAATTTCAGTAAATTTCTATATCTTTGTGCAGCTGAGGATTGCTCTGCATTTTACATTTGATGTAATGTTCACATTGCTTAAATAAATGGAGTCGCATGAAACGATCGTACTGCATTAACTTTGGATATCCTTGTTGCTTATTTTGATTATATATGTGTATATATAACCTGTGTGCTCATGAGTTGTTGGAATAGTTAGAAAAGACAAAGGATTGCATAATTATCTGCTTGTCAATGTGCGTTATATAATAGAATAGCGTGGGAAGGTTATACTTTGATTATCTTGTTTTTTTTTGTTGTTGTTTTTTTTATAAATTCAATAATATTGAATGCATTGTTCATCTTAAAAAAACATTTTTAATATGTGAAGAGCAATTTCTAAAGCCAGGTAGAGTTTTGCAAGAAATGTGAAAAGTCTATGGTAAACTTAAATGTAATAAACATTTTTATTACAATATTTCTTTTCAAATACACTGCCTTTGTTTTGTTCTAATTAATTTTGAAAACAATGAAAAATTTAATAAAATAACTTTATCCTTATTATGCTTGTATTTGAAACATAAATTAGCATGAAATTTTGATGGAGAATTTTAACCCTTTAGCATTTAAACCAGCAATATCCAGCCAAAATATTCTGCCAATTTTATGTTAAAACTGGTTAGATCCAGTCCATCACACCTATCCTACAATGCCATTATAAAAATAAACAATCACATCATTGAAATCTTGAAGTTACAAGATAATGGAGGATCAATTCAAAACAATGTGAATAAATGAGCATTACATTTGACAGAGTAATCTCAATGCTAAGGGGTTAACATAGATCTCTTAAAAATAGAAAGTTTGAATCATAGAATCAGAAGTAGTTTCAAACAGGTTGGTATCAAAAGGGTTAACATTGAATATTTTTACAACATAGTAGCAAAGCTGTAAGACCGAAATTTTTTTTTTTTTTTATCATTATAAAGCTAACCAATTCTGCTTCCCATACTATGATATGATATAATATATGCCGACAACATATTATTTCTTTTTTTTTTTTTTTGCTTTTTTATTAAAACAGTGCTATTCGCTTCCGTTGGACACAAGGATACATTCCTCACTTTGACTATGCCCCAGAGTGGGCTATTGATAATGTGTTTATTGGAATGATGTGCCTTAGTAATTGCAATGGACATGGAAGTTGCGGGAGCTCAATGTTGTGTGAATGTGATGAGGGTTATGGAGGAGACAGCTGCACTCCCCTCCAACAACACCCCACCTCTATGAAAGAAGAGTTTAAGGAACCAGTGCTGGGTGGATCAAGTGCAGTTCGAGATTACTTTCAGAAACCATCTTCACAGTTGCTTGAAGGTAACTGATACACTGTATTTGGAATTTATTGTGAATACTGCTTAATTACAGCATATATTTGTGTACATGTATGTGTGTGTGTGTGTGTGAGAGAGAGAGAGAGAGAGAGAGAGAGAGAGAGAGCATGCATGTGTGTGCATATGTATGTGTTTTCTGGTACATACCTGAACAATGAAGAAAGTGTATTGTATGTGCTCATATGTATAATGTTGTTAATGTCACTGTTGTAATTCACTCTATATTAATAATAATTATGTTACATTCTCCTTATGTTCTCTAACAGCACAAACTGCATTGGATGAGAAAAAATGGTCTATTTGGAGCAATGGCCGTATTACACCTAAAGAGTGTGGTCTTTTAATCAGAGGTGCAAGTCTGTACTTTGGAGAAAATGGTGACAGAGTTCTTATTAGCAAAGACCTAGATTTGTCTCGTGTCAGGTAGAAACACTTTTATTATTTTAAACTAATTCATTATTGCCTTTTCATTGATTTATACTGAAATCTACAAAAGATTTTTTATAGTTTCTTTCTAATAAAATACATTTTCTCACACTTTTAACTAAATACACCAACATGGTTTCCTGACAAATTGAGCTATCAATGATTTTTTTTTCTTACTGAAATAATTACGATAACACTGCATTGCTGTCTGAAACTGTGATAATCCACTCAGAAATAATGCTTATAAGTCAGTTCTTTATACAACCCAGAAATTACTCTCGAGGCTAAATCTCATTGTCTAAATATACCCAGTGAAGGTGCATGAATCAGTGGTTAGAGTGTCTGACTTACAATCATAAAATTGAGAGTTCAATTCAAGAACTGAGCTGTGTGTTGTGTTCTTGAGCAAGACACTTTATTTCATGTTGCTCCAGTTCACTCAGCTGAAGAAATGAGTTGCGATGTCACTGGTGCTAAGTTGTATCAACTTCTGACTTTCCCTTGGGCAACATCGGTGGCATGGAGAAGGGAGACTGGTATGCATAAGAGACTGCTGGTCTTCCACAAACAACCTCGCCTGGACTTGTACCTCGGAGGGGAACTTTCTAGTTGCAATCCCATGGTCATTCATGACCAAAGGGGGTCTTTACCCTTTTTTTATATATACCCAAAATATATGGATAGGTCCAAAACAGAACAAGCATAGAAATACAATGCTAATACTTATGACATTAATGAAACAGGAATTGAAGCCACACTATAAATTTAGCTCATAAACTATCTCCTGCATACATGATAATGTATAAAGCTATGACTATATTCTTTTACTTTAGTAAATTCATATATCCTAGTATATCACTGTGATGGTAATTAGTCTGAATGCCACATCTATATCTTGTCAGATGATATATTAATTGATTTACTGAACAACATGCTTTGGATAATGCAAACCATCATTTAACCCCTATTTACCCATGCTGGTATGGGTTGGATGGTTTAACAGGAACTGACAGGCTTGAGGGGTGCATCAAGCTCTATCGTTTGCCAAGTGCCCTTCTTAATGCCAACCATTTTACAGAGTGTACTTGGTGCATTTTTCATAGTATCAGAACTGCAGAGGTCACCAAGTAACTTGTGAGACAAGACCTTCAACTGAGGAGGGAGAGTAGTATTGAGGGAGGTGCCTTTATGCCAGGTGATGAGAGATTGAACTATGATAGAGAGACAGGAACACATAGGTACCCTAGCAGCTGGAAAAAGGAAGACTGTGATGATAAGATGTCAGGGAATAACTGCAATGAACAAGAGGGTGAATATAAGAGAGAAGTGGAACAAAGGATAGGATGAGTGGATAGGAATGTTTATGAGACTATGAAAGGAGAGTGGCAGATGGATAGCAATGGAGATAGAAGGGAATAGAATATATCTATCTATTTTGGTAGTACGAATGTTAGTTGACACTGCAGATAATTAAATGCACAAGACAAAATCTAACATGTTTTTGCACTATTTAATATGCACCGTTGTGCACATCAGTAATCAATTGACCTAACTGTCAGCAAAACTTTTTCTGTACATCAGATTTTTATGGTCAAGTGCAGTTCTTAATAGTAGTGGCAGTATACAATTTCTCTGTGGGCAGAAGACCAGGGGGTACACACTTTCTGATTAGTTACCCCAAATAGGACCAAAACCAATCAAACTGATCTTCCTTTTTCTGCCTGCAAAGAGATTGTTTAGACATTTGTTTATATTTGCCCACTGTATTTAATCACACACTGTAATTACAGCTAAAGCTTGTACTATTTTTATAGAGAAAACTCTATTGTGCATTTACATTATGTCTCTTAACTATTTCAGCACAACCTCATGCAATATCAAAATTATTACCCCAGAATTCAATATGTTAATAAGATACTCATTGAATATTTATATTGTTTAACTCTAGAGCAACCATGCTAGAACAGACCTGTCATCAAAGGCATTCCAACCATGACAATCTCATTTTTTCAACAATAATAATTCAACAATAAATACTAGAGCTATTTCTTATCTATTTCAGTGTTCTGTCATTCAAGAATAAATTAATCTTTAATTTTGTTAATTTCCTTTCAGTATTGTTCAATTCTTCCTGCGACTTGGTTGTAAAGCCTCTCCTCCCAGCACAGGTACCCCTCCAGTGTATGTCCAATATTCAGTCGATGGTGGAATTACATGGCATACCTTTGAGCAATTTGACTTTTCCTATGAAAGTAACAAACCTGAATACATTGTTCTTCATCTGCCTGAGAAAGCTCGAACAAATTCTACCCAGCTGCAATGGTGGCAGCCATCAACCGATGGTACTTTCACTGAACAATGGGCAGTCGATCAGGTTGGCAATCAAGAAATTCCTTTTTACAAATGTTTGCTTTCATTGGTTTTAGTCTGTATTTTTGTAAATATCTGTGAAAACTGAGTACGGTAATACTAGACTTACATTATTCAGATCACATTTTCATTTCATGATCACAGTACAATGAGGCATTAGAACACTTTTGATGAACATACCATAAATTAAGATTTCCATGAAGAAATTCTTGAAAACAAATCTGTGTATTCTGGAAAAGTTTGGCATCATAGAATCTTATATAAGTCCAGGCACAGATATGGCTGTGCGGTTAAGAAGTTTGCTTTCCAGCCACATGGTTTCAATTTCAGTCCCACTGCATGGCAGCTTGAGCAAATGTCTTTTACCACAACACATGCCAACCAAAGCCATGTCAGTGGATTTGACAAACAGAAACTGAAAGAAGCCCATTATATATATATATATATATAAAATTAATTTACAAAGGTACCGTTAATTCTATTATTATCCAATGTCACTAATTTAAGAATGATAGTAACAGAATCAATGATACAGGTGACAGCAGGTCAAAAAATGCTATTTAAATGCTATATATATATATATATATATATATATATATATATATACATACACACACACATACATACATACATACATACATATATATATATATACACATACACATACACACACACATACATACATACATACATATATATATATACACACACACACACACACACACACACACGTTTGTTTGTGTATTTATGTCTCCTTGTCCTTGACACCACATGATAGTTGTAAACGAGCATCACCATCATACAGGCAGCATCCTTCATTTCCAACCTTCAGAGAAATCATGCTTAACAATGGCAAAATATTGTTGTTGTTGGCACTCTGTCGCTTACGACGATGAGGGTTCTTGTTGATCTGATCAACGGAACAGCCTGCTCGTAAAATTAACGTACAAGTGGCTGAGCATTCCACAGACACGTGTACCCTTAACGTAGTTCTCAGGGATATTCAGTGTGACAAGGCTGACCCTTTGAATTACAGTCAGAACAGAAACAGGAAGTAAGAGTGAGAGAAAGTTGTGGTGAAAGAGTACAGCAGGGTTCGCGACCATCCCCTGCCGGAACCTCGTGGAGCTTTAGGTGTTTTCACTCAATAAACACTCACAACGCCCGGTCTGGGAATCGAAACCGTGATCCTATGACCACGTGTTCGCTGCCCTAACCACTGGGCCATTGCGCCTCCACGGCAAAATATTACCTTACTAGGAAACAGGAAAGGGTTAGCAATAGGAAAGTCATCTGGCTGTAGAAAATTTGCCCCGATTCTATCCAACCCATACAAGCATGAAAACCCTGGATGTCAAAAGATGGCAAATGATAGAAGTGTTTGTTTGAAGACATAAATCCTTTCATTTTAACGTAATAATCTTTTAATCTTTCTCACCTTCATTTAACTTCAGACAGTATTTATTAACCCAACACTTAACATTTTCATTCATCACTATTCAATATTGGGCTTATCTTTTACTAATCGCCATAGCATCTTAATTCCTAATCCAGGTCAATTTCAATATAAATCATTTGGATTCCTAGTTAAATTAGTTAATTATTGTCTTGTTTCTTCAAACCGCTCTTTTACTTGTTTCAGTCATTTGACTGCGGCCATGCTGGAGCACCACCTTTTAGTCGAGCAAATCGACCCCAAGACATATTCCTTGTAAGCCTAGTACTTATTCTATCAGTCTCTTTTGCTGAACTGCTAAGTTACGGGGACATAAACACACCAGCATCGGTTGTCAAGCGATGTTGGGGGGACAAACAAAGACACACAAACACACACACACTCACATATATATACATATACATATATACAACAGGCTTCTTTCAGTTTCCGTCTTCCAAATCCACTCACAAAGCTTTGGTCGGCCCGAGATTATAGTAGAAGACACTTGCCCAAGGTGCCACGAAGTTGGACTGAACCTGAAACCATGTGGTTGGTAAGCAAGTTACTTACCACAAAGCCACTCCTGCACCTGCACCCACTGTAGAGTTTTAATAAAGAAAATACTGATTAATTAATGAATAAAATTATACTTCCTTCATTTGTGCAGATTTATGTTGGTGGAGATATTGATGGCACTGAAATGCTTCTGGATGAACCAACGATTCCTCAAGACACAAACTGGCTGCTTTATCCTGGAGGAGAAATTAAAAAAGTCTGTGGGTCTGTTACAGATGCCCTCTCCTTTGAAGGTATACTCCATCTTTTACATCACTGGTTCTCAACAGGGGTTCATATGACCCTTAGAGATCCATATAAGATTTTGTTATTAAAACTTATGTACAATAAATTGGTTATAATTCTACTATATGCAAAATATTTTAACAATTTTTTTGTACAACTGATAATATCTAATTAAAAAGAATGTTATAGGATTTTTTAAACATCAAATGTCTATGAAGATCCATCCGAGTAAAATAGAAATCAGTGGGGTCCATAGGTGAAAAATGGTCAAGAACCATTGCTTTACATTTTTGTGGTTGATACAGAAATACAACATGAGATGATGTTTTTGTTTCTATGCATTTGGAATGGAATTGAATAATCTCAACAGGTTTCACAGTTTAGGAGCCATTGTCTGCATAATATTATAAAATTTATCTTTTTGGAATTTTAAATTAAATTGTTAGCTGATGGACTCTGGAACAGGAAACACATCTTGTAAAACATTCTACTGACATCTGTGAAGGTGACATTCATAATAGAATGGATTTATATTGACCCACAAGTGAGATTTCTAAGTAAAAAAATATTAAAATATTTTAATATCCAAGTTGGAGCCCAATAATTGTAAAGAGGATAATTAGAGATCATGAGGTCTTCATTTTACATTGTAATATTGTTATTTTGTTGTCATGGATTAGTCCAGCTCAGCTTGGATCAAACAGACCTATAAATCAAAGACATTCCAACCATGACACATCATCCTTTTGTATATCCTACACTACAAGGTTCCTTTTTTTTTAAACAGTAGGGTGTGATTTGAGGGAGATTCAGTTGCTACTTTTATCAGATTAAACTATATATAGACTCCATTGTTGGCTTCAGAACTCCCCTCGCTATTGTTGTCCTAACTAATACGCATTACTTTATCTTAATCTACCTCTAAATTGAAATATTTTGCCACTCCTATAACTTTGTGGCTATCCCGAGGAAGAATATCTAGTGTTTGATGAATATATTTGTTTAAGCAAGTCAAAATTTTTGTTGCATTGATGGTGTGCAAATGTCCTAACTCTCCAGGACATCCCCTCATTAACAACTCAACAGGACTGTTGTAAATCAAAAGCAATCGAAAGCTTAATACTTTTATCTCCTCTTTTATGTATCTCTAGGGCAATTTTTTTGAAGTGCTTAAAATGCTTATTAAACATACAAGTCTTGGTGGAATAAAGACTTGTTTCTTCTTTTTATTTCCCAATGGTCATCTTTCCTACTATTAATGAATATAAATTATTTTAATACAAGCATATTTTGTAGATGTTGACAAGTCATATAATTTCTTTCCACTACCAATTTCACAAAGTATCCCAGTATTTACTGGTCTATTTTTAAGTTCATTCTCACATCTCTGCCATAAGAATCAGTAGTAGAATAGATATAAACGAAGCTAATTCTTTTCTTAAAGATGTGATGATGATCAAGTTTGTTAATGTTAAAATTAAATTGTATTTTTTTCTTGTCATGAATCTCTAATAAATCATACTTTTTCTTTATGCTAATATTAAATACAAATCTTTTCAAGATGAAGGTAATATGAGGTATGCAATATCCAGAGATGTGACCACCTATTCGGGGGCATTCATTCAATTTGAACTTTCAATGGGTTGCAAAGACACTAAACAATGCTATGGTAAGTTTAATATTCTTTTATCAAATTCGGTTACATGTTATAACTTCTATTTCTGCTCTATTCAATTATAATGTATCATTAATATACTCAATATATCATTTAACATATTGTATAATATACCATATATCATTAATAAGCAATATACCATATAAAATACCACAAATGTACCATATACTTAGGAATGATATACACACTATTCAAGTCCACTTTCTTGGATTTGCCCTTCTTAATATTATAAATCATAGCTAAAATTAAAAAGGACCACTTAATGATCTGGGTGTGTGTATAGTTTGGTAATAATAAGCAGATTCCAAGGTAGAGTAATTGTGGATAATTACTTTACATTGCAAAGCAGACAAGCTTGAATTAAATAAAACTGACCTATCAATAAAAAGTACATATTCTCCCTGCAGCTGAAGTTACTGTTGTAATATAAACTCATCGTCTATGTTTGTCAACTAGAGCTATGCTATTCTGAGCAATCAGTGTTGGATTGGGACTTAGATTTTATTAAATCTATTAAGTAGCTATCGTATTAGCAAATTATAGCACCAATTAAATTCCGTGCTTTGAAAACACTTAGAGATTCTCAGCTCTCATAAATACCAAAGAGCTATCATCACACAAACACCCTTTCTTTTCTTTATGTGAATTATTAATAACCTTATTCAATCCTTCTCAGAAGACATAACCATACTTTGTTTAAATCCTGTCTTGTCTTCTGTTAATATCAAAAACACCTAACAGCTATCTATGTTTTCCCCATCAACAATGATCTCCCATATATCCTCTCACAGAATATGACAATTTAATGATATTTAGCAATATGCGGTGTTGAGTCAATCTCTTATTTCTCATGAATATTAATCAGTTTAAAGGTTTCCATTCACAAGATTCCTGTATTAACTATCTGAGATCTATCTTATGTTCTCAACCATACCGAAATTGCATAAGCAACACTTTATATTCTCTTGAGAGCTAAAATATATTTCATCTTTAGTCATTATTTTCTCTCTTCAAAGCTTAAATATATTTAAAATGTTCATCCTCTTTAATCATTTAAATATTAAGAAGACATTTTAAAAAGATGTATTTGCATTATTAATAAGGTTTGCTGAAAATGTTTGCTTGCTAACATTACAGATATCTTGTTTCTATTTCAAGAGAAAAATCAACAAACCACACACTAACTCCCCACCAACCCACTTGTTTTTTATTATTTATTACCCACGCTCTATTCTCCTTCCTAAAGACTTTCTGGAAGTATAAATGCAGTCCATTATTCCACTAAACTTGTCAAATTCCATCCTTGTCCATGTGTTTCTAAACCAACTTTCAAAATTTCAAAATTTCACATTAATTGCATCAGTCTTGCATGTTTTAGTATATTTTGGTGGACTTAGACAGTGAGCTGACAGAATCATTAGCACACCAGGCAAAACGCTTTGCAGCATTTCATATCTTTACATTCTGGGTTCGAATTCTGCCAAGGTCAATCCATTCACATTATTTTACCTTGTGGATATGCCTTTACACTTTGTCACTAACATCTTTATTTCTCTTGTCAGAGCCATCCCAAGTACTCCTACACACTCTTATCTAATATGAAGTAGCTATGTATCCCCTCCACAGCAACAAACCTGTTCTTGTTGCTTTTATCTTACTTTAATATCTTAACACCTAGCATAAAGCTTCCTCTCTTTGTCTACTATTTTGCCCCCCACCCCATCCCCCACTTTGTCGAGGGTGCTTTTTAGTCTTGAAAGTTACATGGCGACCTCACTGTGCTAGGGTCACAAAAAAGGCACCCGGGACACTCTGTAAAGTGGTTGACATTATGAAAGGAATCCAATCATAGAAACCATACCAAAGCAGACATAGGCACATGAGGCAATCCTTAAAACTGTTAGATCATGTCAAACCACCCAACCCATGCCAACATGGAAGACACATAGATGATGATGATGATGATGATGACGGTCCCCATGGACAGAATTGATTAAAATAATAAACACTTACCATTGTGATAAATGAAGGTAATGGCTAAAAGAAATCTCAATTCAAAGAAAGCAAATTTGAACTCTCAAACATTCCAAAGCTGATTTTAAAATGTTCCATAGCAACAGCTAAAGCTATTTAACAACTCTTGCTATCGCATTTATATAACCTAATCTGGAATAGCAGCTGTATTGCAGATCAATAGTAGAAGTTGAACAGACCCATAATTCATTAGATTCCATGTGGAAATTATTATCTCTGCTTTGGGAAAAATGTAAAAATCTCACCTCTATATGTTAAAATAGTGAAGGTCATATTCATCCAGACATCTTAATGACCAAACTCGATATTGTAAACTTAATTACAGCAGTTTTTCTAGCAACTGTTGATGAACAGTTACACAACAGAAATAATTTTTTTATATAATTCCTCAAATAACGTTTTCATCATGAAGTAAATTTGATGCTATTCTCTGTACAAGAAGTATGTATTTCAAAGTGGAAAACCAGAAAACTTCATAGAACTAAGTGCTGAAGGCAAAGAATGTCTTTTTCATCATTCGTTGTGTGGTGTATGCATGCGAGTAGATGTAATCGCCTTACCTCGGTTTTCCTTTCGTCGACTGCGAGTCTGTCTTGCAGTATCCAATCCTTGAAGCTTGCCCCGACCCAAAGAACACTAGGAATAGCAGCTGCTTCTCCCAAGCCTAGACCGTCGCTTAGCACGTCTTCTCCTGACCACAACCCCGTTCGAAAAGGGCATGAATCCCGATCGAGGCTCCCTCTGCCCTTCTTCCTCTTCCGGTCAACTCGCCCTTCTGGTCAGCCTCCCCAGTCACTGACGTCATACCACACGTTGAAAGTTCATGACCAGCTTTATTATGCTCAAGCTGTTTTCAGAAGCGAGTGCCTAGCATCAAGTACTCTTACCATCTCTCCACTCATTGATGAGCCATGAAGGAAAGACAAGTCATTATGTTCACAGCATCCATGAATCCACAGGGGGTGCCAGATATTGGTTAAGTATAACCATACATATCTGCTTTAGGGTCTCTCCTACAGGATTTTCTGTAGGGGTTTACTCACTTAACCTTCTTTTAAATGCTCAATAAATAACACCACAAGGCAGCAGAGGTTTGAATTAGGAATTATCCTCATCCTAGACAGATGTCCCTGGAGAGGTGTAATGGGCCATATCTACTTGTGTGTGTGTGTGTGTTTTCAGCAGATGACAAATGGTAATATCCTTAATGCTTTAAAGGGCCTCTGAAACTGATAAGTTATTCACAGACTGGAAACTTGGTCCAAATACTTAGACCAGAATCAAAACCATGGAGACATCCAAGAGCAGGCATGATATCTCCAATAATCTTCCACACAGTTTAGTTCTAATTTAGGAAATTTGACTCACAACATTGGACTGACTCCTGTGCAGGTGGCACATAAGAAACACCATTTGAGTGTGGCCGTTGCCATTACTGCCGGACTGGCCCTCGTGCTGGTGGCACGTAAAAAGCACCCACTACACTCTCTGAGTGGTTGGCATTAGGAAGGGCATCCAGCTGTAGAAGCTCTGCCAGATCAGATTTGAGTCTGGTGTAGCCATCTGGTTCGCCAGTCCCCAGTCAAATCATCTAATCCATGCTAGCATGGAGGGCGGACGTTAAATGATGATGATGGATTTGGCCAATGGGTGTTCAAACTGGAAAATGTTCTGGATACATAATATCAGAAAAGAAAATTGGATGGTAGAAGATACTTTCCTAAGGTGGTATGCAGTTGGGAATCAAACTTAGTACCACTTAACTGAAAAGCGAATTTAACTATGCTTGAACCCAAGGTGTATTATTACAACCTGAACATAGATAGCACTGCAATGCTTTTTTATAGATAATACTCTATGTAGTTTGTTTTATCTCAAGAGAGTCATTATGCCAATAATAAATACACACTGGTTCTATTTCAATTCTGTTATTATTTGTCAATTTGTTAACATTTAACAAACAAACTAATCAATTGTTTGATTAATCAATCAATCAGACAGGTTTATCACAGTCCTCCTGTCACCATCTGTGACCTCATCAATGAGATATTCTCTCAACTCCAAGTAGCTGTCTGTCTAAGTGTATTACAGCATGTCTATTTTTTACACTGGAGAGGAAGCATAACAACCAGAATTGTTTATCTTCAGCTCATTCTTGTTTTATGTAACTTACCAAAGACTTTTCAGTCTAGCCCATCCAATTTTCTTTTCTGATATTATGTATCCAGAACATTTTCCAGTTTGAACACCCATTTTAAGACGATAGGATATGATTTAGGGAATAACAGCTGCTGTTTCTAGCAGATTTAGAAACTGAGTATAATCAGTATTGGCTCAACCAGAATTATTTGATAAACTGGTTAAACTGGTTTATTTTCATTAGCATTAGTTTGTAATGCTAATAAAAATCTTATATGATTTTACTGCTTCTGGATTCTACCTCAAATATAATTAATAGTTCTCTTAAATTATAAAATAGAATATTATCAAGTACTTGTGACATGAAACAAAAGCCAAATGCTCTGTCATTGACAATAGATCTTATAAATAAAAGAATTCTGACTTACATTTATCAAAAATTAAAATATGAACAGCTGCTTAAATCTTACAATATTACTATTCAGCAAGATTATTGTCTTGCAAAAATACATTACAACTGCTCTAATATATTCTTTATTTAGTTCAATTATGTAACTGAAATCTCATCTCAGATTTGTGTGCATATGCATGTGCATATATGTATGTATGTATGTATGTATGTATATAGGTCCGTATATATATATATATATATATATATATATATATATAATGTATGTATGTATGTATATATATATATATATATATATATATATATATATATATATACATGTATAATATGTATATATATATATACTTATTTTGTTGTCATCTTTTGCTGAACTACTAAGTTACAGAGATGTAAACAAACCAACACTGGCTGTCTAGCAGTGGGGGAAGACAAACATACACACAATGGGCATCCACAGTTTCTGTCTACCAAAATTCACTCACAAGGCATTGGTCAACACCCAGGGCTATAGTAGAAAACACTTGTTGAAGTTGCTGCACAGTGGAGTTGAACCCAAAACCACATGCTAGCAAAGCAAGCTTATTAATCACACTGCCATGCCTATCTGTTTCATGGAGATGATTATTTTTACGTTTGGCTCTTGGGGAAGGAACAATGCTGGTAGCCTTCATAGACCTTCTGAGATCAGTGAGATTGATGGCATTAATATTCCACTTAAACTATTTCAAGTCTTCATCTACAAGAAAGACATGTATAGGAAGGTAGTTACAGTTAACCAATGTTCTGGAATGGAAGAAGTAGAAGTTATGGCTATTACAGGACTAGTTGGGCTAGAAGCAACAAGAGTGATGACAGGAGGAGAGACATGCGAGAGGAGTCTGGGAGAAGATAGTACAAGGCCAGCCAGATCCAAGAAGCAGAGGCCATTATAGTAGTGGGAGAAAAGGCAGGACTAAGCAACAGGCTCTCAGTGGGTCAGAGACTGAGACATATTTTTGAGTGGCTTTATGCTTATCAATCACGTGACTGTAACGAAGGAATATTTGATTGGTTGACAGAACTAAAATCTGTATGAAATTCAAATACAAAAATATTTGAGTCGTACAGTTTGCATGAAGCATTGCCTGGTATATACCTTCCATCTGCTTGTTTCAGTCATTAGACTGGGGCTCTAACTTGAAGAATTTTTTAGTCAAATGAACTGACCCCAGTACCTATTTTCTTTTTTAAGTCTGGTACTTATTCTATTGGTCTCTTTTGCCAAACTACTAAGTTATGGTGACATAAACACACCCACACTGGTTGTCAAGCAGTGGTGGTGGACAAACACAGACACAAACATGCACACACACATAATGGGCTTTTTTCAGTTTCTTTCTACCAAATTCACTCACAAGGCTTAGGTTGTCCTGTGGCTATAGTAGAAGACACTTGCCCTAGGTGCCATGCAGTGGGACTGAACCCAGAACCAAATGTTTTTAATTATTATAGTTTTCTGTAAAGTCAAAATAATGCAAGTTACAAGAAATAATATATGTCAATGATTTGTACATCCTGAAGACGGGGTTCTAACCCTGACATATTGCAGCAGCAAATTAAAGTACAAGCTATCGACTAGTATTATTTCTAATAGCTTGCATTATTTTGGCTTTATAAAAAATAAATAATAAAAATATTTTCATAATTAACAATAAAGCTTTAGGTGTTTTTATTCAATAAACACTCACAACACCCAGTCTGGGAATTGAAACAACAATCCTACGACCGCGAGTCCACTGCCCTAACCACTGGGCCATTGCACCTCCACACACATACACACACACACACATCATCATCATCATCATTGTTTAACGTCCGCCTTCCATGCTAGCATGGGTTGGACGATTTGGCTGAGGACTGGTGAACCAGATGGCTGCACCAGGCTCCAATCTGATCTGGCAGAGTTTCTACAGCTGGATGCCCTTCCTAACGCCAACCACTCCAAGAGTGTAGTGGGTGCTTTTACGTGCCACCGGCACGAAGGCCAGTCAGGCAGTACTGGCAACGGCTACGCTCAAAATGGTTTTTTTTACATGCTGCCTGCACAGGAGCCAGTCCAGCGGCACTGGCAACGACCTCGCATATATGTTGGACACATAAGAGGTGCAGCAACATCAAAGGCAGGTTAACTAGCAAGTTAGTTTTTGTTTGTGGCAGATGTTCAGGTGCAATAAAGACTGCAAACAAACAGGAAACAACTTCTATCTCATTCCAGGGTGAAAAACTAGAGGTAGTCGATAGCTTCCGCTATCTGGGCGACCAAGTTAGTAGTGGGGGTGGGTGCGCTGAAAGTGTAGCTGCTAGAATAAGAATAGCCTGGGCAAAGTTTAGAGAGCTCTTACCCCTGCTGGCGACAAAGGGACTCTCACTCAGAGTAAAAGGCAGACTGTATGACGCATGCGTACGAACAACCATGCTACATGGCAGTGAAA
>NC_068984.1:16792195-16798525 GCF_001194135.2 Octopus bimaculoides
GTGCGGGTGACACGTAAAAGCACCCACTACACTCTCTGAGTGGTTGGCGTTAGGAAGGGCATCCAGCTGTAGAAACTCTGCCAAATCAGACTGGAGCCTGGTGTTGCCATCCGGTTTCACCAGTCCTCAGTCAAATCGTCCAACCCATGCTAGCATGGAAAGCGGACGTTAAACGATGATGATGATGATGATGATATATACATATGCGTCAGACATTTCCCATCTCTAAATGAAGAATTAAAATATTTTACTATAGTTTTGTACTTGCATGGCAAGACCAAACGATTTCTCTGCAGTTTTCTGAGGACTAATGCTAAACCAAATAATACCAGCTATATTTTCCTTGAATTTGAAATAAATTCTGTTTATGAAATCTATGATCAATAAAGATTTAATGAGCAATGTTTAACTTATCTTCTTTTTAGGTATGGATCTTCAGTTTTCTCTGGATATGGGAGTCACATGGGAACTTTTTCAGACTGCCTGCACTCCTTCCGATATAGACTGTGCCAGCTATCATCAGAGCAGTCGATTTATGTCTGATATTTACCATGGATGGAATAGAATTACATTGCCTGTCCCTTATTATGCAAAGTAAGACAGCAATATCTTTTTAACATTTTTGTTTTGTTTTTTTTAACTTGTTTCAGCCATTGAACTGTTGCCAAGCTGGAGCACTGCCTTGAAATGTTTTAGTCAAACAGTGCTCTCTTTTTATTTCATGTCTGGTATTTATTCTATCAGTCTCTTTTGCTGAGCTGCTAAGTTACAAGGACATAAAAAAACAAAACCAGTTGTCAAGTGTAAACACAGGCTCAAAATGTACACACACTTATCTGATGGGCTTCCACCATTAGCATAGCTAGTGGGGGGTGCCTTAGGGGCAGTTCGCCCTGGGCAGTTCACCCTGGGCAGCCCTTTCAGTGGGGCACCACTTTTGAGTCTGCTGTAGGGAATATGTGTTTTTTTTTTTGTGGTTTCAGGGGGTGGAAAACAGAAGGGCTGCCCTGGGTGGCACACACTCTAGCTATGCTAGTAGCTTCCATACAATTTCTGTCCACCAAATCCACTCACAAGGCATTGGTCACTCTGAGCCTACAGAAAACACTTGCCCAAGGTGTCATATAGTGGAACTGAACCTGAAATCACTTAGGTGCAGAGTGAGCTTCTTAACCACACAGCAATGTTTTCAAAAGAAAAGAACACTAATTTCAGAAATTATAACAAAACACATGAAGTATTAGATTAAATTGAATTTTGTATGTATAAATTTTAAAATATATTTCAATTTTCACATTGGTAAAACTTGACATTTTCAATTCTCTGTCATCATTTGCTTCTCTGTTCAGTACAAAAAACTTATTTTTCAGACTAGTCATACCTTGAACTCAGTACAGGTTATAGAGCATATTCTTTTCTCATTTAATGGGATCCTTCTGGCAACAATAGAATGTTAGTGTCTGAACAATCATATCATGCTAGAAACTCTGAGTAGCTATTGATTGTGTCACCAGCTTTGTGCAAATATATTTACTCTATCTACTTTTCTATATATTACTCTATCTATGTCCCTCTTGAAAACATCTTTTTTCTTTCTTTTCCTCTTACTGATCTTGGTGTTATTTCTATTAAATAATTTGTTATACATATGACTAGGTGGGAATGATTTATTAATTTGTGTTTAGAGGTTGCTGGAAATACTTGATCTTATTTAAGCTAAAGTAATGGATGAACCAAATTATATTCTATTTTCTACATATTATATTCTGTTTTCAGCAATTACTGCTCTTTCTTAAGAAATTGATCTCATCTTTATATTTGCATTTACTTAATGTCCCATAATAATAACTGACAGTTTTATCAAATGTTAAATTATCTGTTTAAATGTTAAATATTCTTTTATTTATGTTACTGATTTACAAATATACCTGTAGGGTGGTTGAAATCTTTATCAGTATACATAAGGTTTTCATTCAGTTTTCTGTAAAGTCAATGTCTATCTGCCAACAGGTAACATCTAAAAAGTTGACTGATATTAGTGGTTATTATGGTGTTGAGGCCAAGTTCATTCAAACGTGCTTATTGGGGCTATTTTAATCTTATCTAACTTTCAGCTAGTCTTGTGTGAAAATGCAAAACCATCATCCCTATATAAACCTGTTTTTTTAAGGTTTTAAATATACTTTTGAATATATCTAGAATATGTAATCCAATTGTGAAGACACATGGTTTAATGGTTAGAGTATTTGGCTCACAATCATAAAGTTGTAGGTTCAATTCCTTGACTGAGTGGCACATTGTATTCTTGAGCAAGGCACTTCATTTTATATTGCTTTAGTTTACTCAGTTGTAAGGAGTACTCCTATCTGTCACATCCTAAATGTTCCACTGGATCAAGGATGAGGGGACTGAGAGGGTGTCTTATGTTTACATAAACACCTAAAACAAATAGTGAAAACATGATACATGTTACCAAACCATACTCACTAGTGAATGACAGCTGGCTATGTTATCTAATCAAATCACATACCTTAGCTTCATCAAAGTTCTCCATCCTTACATCAACAAAATAGGGCTTTTCTGACAAACAATTATATCTACATTATTGCTGTTGATAATGAATGTTTCTTGCCAAATCCCAGTCGTCTGTTGAAGAAAGGGTTGGAAATTGATGGATACAATTCAACAATGTCAAAATATGAGAACCTGAATTTACTATTAAACCAACCAACTATATTATTATTCTGGTTCCACAGTTGCCAGTTGATGATTTTTCAAATATTTTTGCAGATATTAAGTAAAATCTATTTTCTAACTACACTAAATTTGTTCTTTACCAAGAATATAACACTGCTCATGGGGTTAACTGTGAAATTATCTTTGTGGTCTTTGAAGGTGGTGTATTTTTACATTTGGTTAGACATTCTATCTTCTTATTACACTTCAGGCAAGTAACAAAGATGTTTCAATATCATAGGTGCTACTATTGTTTGTGTAATGTCGTTTGTTGGAAGTCTGCTGTAGTTATCTATATCTAGTTTATATATAAGTTTAAAACTTTATCAAAAAATGTGTATAATTAAAGATGTTGAATTGTCAAAAGCATTAGAATACAGTAGAATACAGTAAATAGAATGTCTCACTCTATACATTCTGGATCTCTACACTCTGATTTCAAATCTCACTGAGATCAACTTTGCATTTCATCTTTCAAGGGTCAATAAATAAAGTACTCTAGCAAGGGCAGTGGATTGGTAGAAATCTTAGAAGCACCCATGCTGGTGTTGTGTAGAAAAGCACTTGTTCAGGGCCACATAAAAAGTGCCTGCGCTGGTTCCACATAAAAAGCACTCATGCCAAGGCCTCACAAAATGCACCGGTGTTGGTGCCATGTATAAAGTATCCATGCTGGTGCCACGTAAAAAGCACCCAGTACACTCTGTAAAGTGGTTGGCATTATGAAGGGCATAACATAACCATGCCAAAACAGACAATCGGAGCTTGAGTAGCTCTCTAACTGGCCAGCTCCTATCAATCCATCCAACTTGTCAGACCACCACCAGCATGGAGAATCTTTTCTACTCTTGGCACAAGGCCCGAAATTTTGGGGGAGAGGTCAGTCAATTAGATCGACACCAGTATGAAACTGAGCTATGTCTCCAGCAGAACCTCCATCTGAAGTGGTTTAACAGAGTACCAAACACCGACCTGAGGGAAAGGGCCAACCAGGAGCCCATACATGTTCAGATTAGATGAAGGAAATGGAGATGGATCGGATACACACTGCGGAAAGAACCCTCAAATGTGACACGACAAGCACTTGACTGGAACCCACAGGGGAAAAGGAAGCGAGGACACCCAAAGCAGACATGGAAGCGGAGCATTTTGGACAAGTTCAGGACCAACGGCCTGACGTGGGAAGGAGCCAAGAAACACGCCAATGACCACAAAAAGTGGAAAATAACTGTTGAGGCCCTATTCTCCACAAGGGGCAAAAAGGATTAAGAGAGTATGCAACTAGTACTTACTTTACCGACCCTGAAAGGATGAAAGGCAAAGTCAACCTCAGCAGAATTTGAACTCAGAACGTAAAGACAGATAAAATACTGCTAAGTATTTCACCTGGTGTACTAACATTTCTGCCAGCTCACCGCCTTGCCAGCATGGAGAATGGACATTAAATGATGATATTAGAGCAAAGGACAAGATTCGTTGTGGTAATGGTTTTGGCTATTTGCATTTTGAATTCAAATTCTGCTAATGGCCAGGCTATATCACCCAACAAAGGAAATATCCTGTTCAAACTGGCATTTGACCAGCTTTGGTAGGTAGGCCCACTACAAGCTTAGATCAAGCTGACAATGTTATAATGAAACTTTCACCCAACAATAGATTGACCATGGCTGAATAGTACAACTAAGCACTGTGTATAAGAAGCTCATTATTATCAACATTTGACCTTTGGGTATCATAAGAAGAATCATTGAGACTTGGTCTCTGGTCTGAGAATAACTTCCTTCCTTCTTCATACTAGTCTTGGAGCCCCTCCAAATGGTCATGGTTGCTGCACTTCTTCCTGTGGGTAAATCATAAAAAATTAAAATATGTATTGTAATCTTATATGCTATTCAATCCATTGATATTATTGATTTCTAAGTTAGCCCAGAATTTTATGGGAAAAGGAGAGTAGCCATTATTGCTATGGCTACACATGTGGTACAAACGGTTATTTCCTGGCTATCAATTTATACAGTTCAAAATGAATATTGATTTTTATTGATGAAAACTTTCTCCAATTAAATTATTTAATTATGCTAGATGTAATTAAGGTCAGGCTCACAGATATAAAGTATAACAATGCCAGTGTTTCTGGTAAAGTTCCATAAAGACTTTCTCAATTGACATAATAATAGGGAAATAGTTTTTCTCACATTTTCTATTCCACTTTGTTGTTCTATAATTATTCTTTAATGATAGTTTTTGAATTGATAGTGAGAGGAACAAGATATTCAAATGCCAAAACTTGCTTTTTCAATCCATTAAACTTTCTTAACAACTTCAACAAAAGCCAGTAAAATACATGTTGGAAAAATCTGAAATACGTAGCAAATAACAAATTTTATATTTGTCACTAAATTCATTCTGCTACACTATCATTATTATTATTATTATTGTTATTTGTCCAACCCATGCCAGTATGGAAAATGGACGTTAAATGATGATGCTGATAATGATGACAACAATGATTTTCAGGACACTGAACTGCTAGAATCGTTAGCAAGTCAGACAAATTGCCTTGTGACATTTCATCTACCTTTACATTCTGATTTCAAATGTCAACTTTGCCTTTCATCCTTTCAGGATCAATGAAATAACTATCAATCAAGCAATGGGATTGATGTAACTGTTTAGTCCCCCTTCCCCACAATTTCAGGCCCAATGCTTATCACAGAAAGAATTATGATTATTATTATTATTATTGAGTGAGAGAGCACTGCATGCCATCAAAGTGACACTGGGGTAAAATATACGAAGCCCAGTACACCCATCATGACTACCCATCTGATAAGAGTATACCAGGCACATGCATCACAACCTTATGTGTGCAACATAATGGTCTCATATCAAGATAAACAGCGCATGACCTTGCAGGTGAGGGCCCAGTTAGAATTTTCTTCATGTTGAGTAACCCATCCCACTCAAAAGGTCCTTGAATAAAGGTTGTTTGAGGATGTCGAACGAAATACCCATGTTTCCAAAGATGAATTATCCAAACCCCAAAGAATTCCTCTCAACACATGGCTATGATGCTCCCCCACTACTTCTGCTCATGATCAGAGATGCACATATCGTCAGCCACCAAGGGACATGCTCAACTGGTTACGGTCGAACAACTGACAAGCAAATCTGTGGTTTTGAACAGAATATTTGCTGTAGCCCATCTTTTATACCAAGACAAAACAATATACATGATAGCACCTCCAATCAGTTAAGATAAGAAGCCATGAGAACCACTGTCTGATGCCACATCAGGGCATTTTATTATTATTATGATTAAGGGGGTAAATGACAACGAAGATGATGGTGATGATATATATATATATATATATATCATCATCATCATCATCATCATCATCATCGTTTAACGTCCGCTTTCCATGCTAGCATGGGTTGGACGATTTGACTGAGGACTGGTGAAACCGGATGGCAACACCAGGCTCCAATCTAATTTGGCAGAGTTTCTACAGCTGGATGCCCTTCCTAACGCCAACCACTCAGAGAGTGTAGTGGGTGCTTTTACGTGTCACCCGCACGAAAACGGCCACGCTC
>NC_068984.1:16799134-16819041 GCF_001194135.2 Octopus bimaculoides
ATATATATAGAGAGAGAGAGAGAGAGAGAGAGAGAGAGAGGTAGGAAGGAAAGTAGAGAAGTAAGAAGCACGGGGGCAGTGACAAGTGACCGAGACCTTTGACAATATACCTGTCAAGCCAGGTGAAATCATAGTCATGGCCGATGCCTGTGTCACATATCTGGCACAGAAAAGGCACCCTTTGAACTTTGGGCCTCAAGCCAAGTGAGGTCATAGTCATGGCTGATGCCGGTGTTTCATAACTGGCACCCATACCAGTGGCACCCACCACACTCTTGGAGTGGTTGTTGTAAGGAAGGGCATCTAGCCGTAGAAACCATGCCAAATCAGATTGGAACCTGATGCAGCTCCCCAGCTTAACAGTTTTCAGTCAAACTGTCCAACCCATGTCAGCATGGAAAACAGACGTTAAATAATGCGGATGATGATAAGGATGATATAAAACAGGTTTCCATACAGTTTCTATCTACCAAATTTATTCACTAAATCATTGGTAAGCCCCAAGGCTAGTAGCAGATATTTTTCTAAGGTATCGCGGTGTGAATGAACCTGAAACCACATGATTGGTAAGTGAACTGTACTTGTTTAGCAAGTAATTTAATCTGAAATACCATGTTGAAGCTAAAAATAATCTCATTGTCAAAGACGTATTCTAGCTATTTAAAATACACATATTTTGTTAAGTTCACTTTTCCTCTTTTATTATTTTATAACCTGAATAATAATAATGTGTAATTATTGTGTGTCAGTTTGTTTTGTTTTTTTATTATAAATTTAAGTTGCTTAACAGGTGATGAGGAGCTTGTTTCCTTGGTTTTATCTGTTTTTGCTTTGTACATGTATTGAATGAAATATGAGTCTCTATAATGTGAGAACAAAAAACAGTTGTTTCTGATACTCTGCTTCACTATTGAATACAATTTATCTTTATTATGCGATGTAGTAAAAGTGCATGAAGTGCGAATAACAGTTTATGTGCGTCTACAACAAACACATATACCCACATTCTCATACAGACACACATACACTCACTTGCATGTATACTCACACAGGCTCACACATGCACACACAAACATATACATGCATAAAATCCATTATCATTACATCCGTCTTTTCATACTTGCATTAAGGTGAACAGAATTTTTTCACCACAGCATCTCTTCACTTGACTTTGTCGTTCATCTTCTCCTTTGTGAAGCTCAGCATTTTAAGAATATCTTTCACCAGTGTCTTCCTTAGTCTTCCTCTTTCACATATTTTTCCCATTTGAATCACTTGGAACTTCTTTGCCCAACCATCATACTTTATAGACATCACTTAACCATACCTGTGCAGCTCCATCTCTTGTACACTACACTAAATTCCTCTTAACCTCAGTTTTTCTCTCAGTTGATTTGTGCTCCACCACTCATAAACATTATACAACCAATGATACATACTCCCTTCATTTCTTTCCATCTTTCACACATCCTTCACACTTTTTACCTGCAGTTCCCAATCACACAGTCATCCATATGTTTCAGTATCATAGTCCCTGTCATCTTCTCTGTGAGTCCCAACGTCTGTAGATCCTTTCTCACCACTTTGTCCCACATCTTCCTGGGCCACCCCTTCCACAATTAGAACTCAGCATTTCTTGATGCATCTGTCTTCATTCATACACATCACATGACCAAACCAGCACAGTCTTCTCTCTTGCGCACGATATCTGATGCCTCATACACCCAGTTTTTTTCTCAAATCACTTACACTCTATCATATATGCACATTGACATGACCCATCCAGCAGAGCATACTGGCTTCATTTCTTTCAAGCCTTCACATATCCTCAGTAGTCACAGCCCATATCTCACTGTCATGTAGCATAGCTGTTCGTACACAGGCATCATACAACCTACCTTTCACTCAGCAAGAGAGGCCCTTCATTACTAAAAGGGGTAGTAGTTCTTTGAATTTTGCCCAGCCTATTCTTATTATAGCAGCTATGCTTTCAGGACAACCTCCCCTACTATTAACTTGGTCACTTAAGTAACACAAACTGTCTACTACTGCTAAGGATCCCCACTGACATTTGAGGGAGTCTATTTTTTTGGTACATTTCTGGTGATTAATATACCTGCATATCTGCCACACATAGACTACTTTCTTTGTTAGTCTTCCAGTGATACTGCTGCACCTCTTATGCATCCATTGCTTGCACTGGGTACACCTTATGGAGTTTCTGCTGACACCTTTTCTACATACTGAGCAAGACCATCTCCCTGAAGAGATCTGTGATTTGTCTATTTTCCTACTTATCAATACTTTACTTTGGTCTGCTAAATTAACTCTAAGGTCATTTGATTCCAGTCACAGAGAGAGGTGGGGGGTTGAGGTAATTATGCAGATAAACAAATTAAAACTATAACAGCTTGGGTATGATATACAAAATATGTATTCATGCAAACAGAAAGAAAGCAAAGACTGAAGACTTTCAGATGGATATTTAACTATAAATATATAGACATTTATACATATAAATAGTTCAAACTTACACAGAGTACAAAACGACAGAGAAAATTAAAGGGGAAGAAGTAAGGTGTTATAATTCCAACAGCTGTTTCTGGGGGCTTGGAGATCCATCATAATGTTGGTGGATATAATTCACCAAAATATGCAGCACATAATGGAAACAAATAAACATTGTGTGTGTGTGTGTGCGCATATACTTTTTGTGTCTGGCACCCATGCCAGTGGAGCGCTAACAGCACCATCCGAGCGTGATCATTGCCAGAGCAGCTGTCTGGCTTCTGTGCTAGTGGCACGTAAATAGCATCATTTGAGTGTGATTGTTACCAGCGTCGCCTTACTGGCACTTGTGCCCGTGGCACGTGAAAAAACATTTGAGTGAGGTCATTGCCAGTGCCACTGGACTGGCTCCTGTGCAGGTGGCATGTAAAAAACACCATTTTGATCGTGGCCGTTGCCAGTACCGCGTGACTGGCCCTCATGCCGGTGGCACGTAAAAGCACCCACTACACTCTCGGAGTGGTTGGCGTTAGGAAGGGTATCCAGCTGTAAAAACTCTGCCAAATCAGATTGGAGCCTGGTGTAGCCATCTGGTTTCACCAGTCCTCAGTCAAATCGTCCAACCCATGCTAGCATGGAAAACGGATGTTAAACAATGATGATGATAATCTATGTATATCTGTGGTTCTCAAACATTTTTTATCTATTTTTTTATCTTTGATTACAATTCCATTCTAGTGGACCATTATAGTTATTTGATGTTTAAAAACTGGTTTGATAGATACTTCTGTAAAAATTCCTGTTTTGTTATTCACACATTATTAACTTGTGTAGATTGAGCTATGTAAAACATTTGTGAAAGAAACCCATCTGTTTCTTGCAATAAACATCTAAGGCAAAATTTTTTCATGGACCCTTAATATACTACTATGGATCCCCAAATTACTATTTTGTTTGCATGGACCCCAAAAATCACATATAGAATCCCTGGGGTCATATGGATTCTGGTTCAGAACCATTGATCTATGTAAAAGATCACTAACTATATGGAAACTTTTATATTTCTGTCCAGATCCAAGTCAACAAGATTCCGTTGGATCCAACATGCTCCTTTCAATAAACAGCATCATTGGGCACTTCGAGTGCTCTACATTGGCAAAAGATGCCCTCAGTTATGCAGTGGTCATGGTAATTGCATTGGACATGTTTGCAGGTAAGTCATTCTCTCCCATTGTCACATAAATAATCATTAAAACATAAAACATTACATAATCATGTGATCAACCAGACTAACAGATGTTGTTATACGTCACTGATCACAATGCACTTTTGCATCGTTTTAGCTTTTTGAATGATGCCACCCCACTGACTGGGGGAATAGGCCAACATTTCCTCTGATAAGAGGGCTCATCCATCACAGGATCACAGCTGAGTGGACAGGAGCAATGTGAAATGAAGTGTTTTGCTCAAAAACACAATACACCACCCAGTCTGGGGATCAAACCCACAATCTAGTGATTGTGAGTGCAACACCCCTAACCACTAGGCCACACGCCTTCATAAAATATAGAAAATAAAAAAGTATATTTGTTTAATATCTATTTCCATGTTTAATTTTTTTCTATACTATTTTTACATTTTATTATACTTTTCCTTTTTTTTTTTGTTATTTGCTTGTTTTATTCATTTCAATGTGAGATTTTCTAGATTTTTTTTATATTCTTTTAGAGAAGATTCTAAAACAAAACTCACTTTTCTGGAAACAAATAATCTCTTCATATTAGTTTATATTTGTTACTATTTATATCCCTGTATAGTGCAGATAGTCAAAATTTAATATTGTGACTAAGCTTAGATTTAAATTATCATCAGTCTTTACACTTTAACCCTTTATCATTCAGATTATTCTGTCAAATGCAATGCTTATTCATTCAGATTGCTTTGAATTAGTCATGCATTATCTTGCAGCTTTGAGGTTTCAATGATGTCATTGTTTATTTTTAGAATGACATTGAAAAGTAGGTGTGAGAGGCCAAATCTGACCAGTTTGAATATGAAATAGGCTGAATATTTAAGCTGGATATGGGCAGTTTAAATGCTAAAGGGTTAAAGATGGATGCATCATCCAGATGACAGGGTGCTGTGTAAGAGTTAAAGGATTTCATTGTTCACACCTTGTTGGTATATCCAGAGTCAATTCTGTCAGTCTGTCAGTCCACCATAATCAGGAGTGTTTGCTCTTAAAATTATATTTAAGATTTTTTTTTTTTTGGTTATAGATGTGATAGTAATTGGCAAGAAGAAGACTGCCATAAACCAAAGAACCCACTGCCAACCATTCTGAAAGACTCTTTTATGGACGCAGACATATCAGCTCAGAATTGGTTAAAAATTGCTGGAGCAAAGATAACTAATACTTGCACAAATCTAGCCTCAGGAATGGCAATACATTTTATTGGAGTAAGTTTGAGTTTTCTCTATACTAAAAGTTCTCAACTATTTATTACCTGTGAACCCTTTTATTTACCTACTTTTGATTCATGTTTTACTCAGGTAGACCCACCTAGTCATTCAATGATTTTTAAAAGTCCAATTATAATTTTATAATTAGATGCTATTAGGAATTGCATTGAAAAAATTAAGATATTTTGTTTATTGAAGAAGTATGACTAATTTATTGAGCATAAATTTTAACAAAATCTTATATGGGCCCCCAAGGATCATATGGGAATTGATGTCAGGTGATGAAGTGGGCAATTTGACAAGACCCTATTTTGGACAGGCAGCACTGGATTAACCATTAAGCAAAATAAGCATGTGCTTAAGGCATCAAAGTAAGGGGAGACTCCACAGAAATGGTAAATGGTTTATAGCACAAAAGAAATTATTTTTAACTTGCTAAAATAATATCCAGGGTACCATACTTCTACTAAGTATAGAAGCAGGTGTGTTGCATAAGATTAATTTTGAAGATCTGATCATAGACTTAGCAATTAAAAAAAGTAGAAGAAAACTATACAGAAATAAACATTATCTTTCATATTACTGTTAGTTTTGTTACATTTTGAAAAATATAAATTTATTTTATGGTTTATTATTTATATTTTGAATTACATATATATGGGGGCACCAAAATGTGGGTCTACGTGGATCAGCCTTGTGGACAGGCAGCCAGCAAGAATGGACATGTGGACAGAGTCCTTCAATATTCTATCTGCTAGCCAATGATTTAGGGCAGAATGTTCTCTGAGTTTCACAGCAAGTTGTAATCGGCGGTTGAGGAATTCCTTTTGCTGTTATTTGCCATGTCCAGACGTTTAGTCCTTTAGACTTAAATGTTATGTCCTATTTTACTCTTCTTTTCTCTTTCAGGGCTGCAGTCGAATTCTCATCAGTACAGATTTAGATTTGAGAGATTCAAAATTCATTCAGTTCTATTTCATGTTTGGTTGCAACACAGCTCCCCTGATTCGAAACCAAGGGGTCCTTGTTGACTATTCAGCAGATGGTGGTATTTCTTGGTCCCATATAACAGAACTTTACTACAACCAATACAAAGCACCAAAGTAAGTCAACCATGTTTTTGATTTGCTTAATTACAAAGTAGCAATGATATCTTTTAAATTAATAATCTAATCAACAAATTCACATTTTTTCCACATCTGCCACTTATATATATACACTCTCGGAGTGGTTGGCATTAGGAAGGGCATCCAGCTGTAGAAACTCTGCCAAATCAGATTGGAGCCTGGTGTAGCCATCTGGTTCACCAGTCCTCAGTCAAATCGTCCAACCCATGCTAGCATGGAAAGTGGACATTAAACATACATACATACATACATACATACATACAAATTTTGAAATAAACTGAATAATGTCATACATACATATGATGGGCTTCTTTCAGTTTCCCCTGTACCAAATTCACTCACAAAGCACTAGACTATGGTGAAAGGCACTTGCCCAGGGTGCCACACAGAGGGACTAAACCCAGAACCATGTGGTTAGGAAACAAATTCCTCACCACACAGCCACGCCTGTACCACCCATGTGAAAAACTATAAAGATTTGTTACATAATTTCTTTCTTACTCCCCAATTTATCTTTCTTAATCCTCAGCTAATCCTGCTCACCTACTTTAGGTCAACATATATTATTATTAATGACTGAAATATGTTGGGTTAAGTTAAATAATATGAGTTAAATATGTTGAATTACCTAATACATTTAGTCTGGTAATATGTTGTGTAAAATAAACATCATTTGAGGAAATTATTGACCAAACCAATATCCAAACTGGCAATGCTAGATTCTTTTAGAAATGTTAAGATTCCCCAAAGATAAATATTCAAAGAATAGAAACAGTGAAATCTCATCAACAATTAGAAGCTGAATTCTGTTTTATATTAGCTTGGTAAATTAAAATGACATGAATTTCTAAGCAACTCTGTTTCTTTATATTATGTTGCTGAAGGCCAGATATACAGTGTTTCATCCTGTTGATCACAGAATCGATACTTCCAAAATTGTTCTGAGTTGTAAATAAATACAATGGACAGGTACAACTCATTATTGAAAGCAGCTAGAACACAAAATCATCATCAGCATCATTTTAACATCCATGTTTTCGTTGCTTCATGGATCAGACAGAATTTATTGAGACAGATTTTTCTATAGTCAGATCTCCTTCTGGTCACCAAGCTAGGTAACATTTGCCAATGGCCCAACATGTTTTCATGGAAGGTGGGGAATGAATGACACTGTTTGGAGGATGATGACACTTGTTTACATTTATTACTCAATGTCAAGACAAGGACACACACACACACACACACACACACACAAAAACACACACATACACAAACACACATAAATATACATGATGGAAAATAACCTGGTGATGGTGCCACATAAAAAGCACTGCTGATGGTGCAATGTAAAAAGCACCCAGTACATTCAGTAAAGTAGCTGGCATTAGGAAGGTTAGCCAGCTGCAGAAACCAACCCAAAACAAGCAATTGAAGCCTAGTGCTGCCCCTGGCCTCACCAGCTCCTGTCAAGCCATCCAACCCATGCCAGCTTGGAAAAGGAATGTTAAATGATGATGAGGATTTCTTTAGGTTTCCATCTGTGAAATTCACTCACAAGGCCTTGGTCAACTCTGGACTTTAGTAAACAACACTTGTTCAAAGTGTCATGCAGTGGAACTGAACTAGAAAGCATGTGGTTGGGAAGTAAACTTCTTAACTACGCAACCATGCCTAACAATATTTTTACCTAACAGAATTCATTATGGCGGCGAGCTGGCAAAAACAACAGCACGCCGGGCAAAATGCTTAGCGGTATTTCGTCTGCCGTTACGTTCTGAGTTCAAATTCCACCGAGGTCGACTTTGCCTTTCATCCTTTCGGAGATCGGTAAATTAAGCACCAGTTACGCACTGGGATCGATGTAATCGACTTAATCCCTTTTTCTGTCCTTGTTTGTTCCCTCTATGTTTAGCCCCTTGTGGTCAATAAAGAAATAAGAATTCATTCAAATTTTATGTGAAGAGATTTGTTGCTGACTTAGATACATAATGTGAATCTGTCGTTTTCAAATGGTTTCTTTACCATGCAATGGGTTACAGTACTTTATTACATCTTTTACATAAGGAAACGTCTCTGGGACAGAACCCTATTTTCATTTCAAAACAAAACTTAAGCCTAACAGCAAATTAGAGTGATAAATGAATAATCATCTCAGTTAATTATAGTTTTCCTTCGACTGAAGGTGACTTACACTTTTCTCCTTTATCTTTATCTGGTCAAAACTCTATATCTTCAATTCATTTTTCACTGATTTGACAAGCAGATTAATTTTGCATATTTTGAGATTATTGATTCCAATTTATGAGAATAAATTGATAAAAAATTTTTAGATGTAATGTTATATTCATATTAATAACGAATGAACAAAACTGATTGACTGAAATTCGATATAAATGTATCTCAGGGAATAACAGGACTCTTTAGTCTTGCTAGATATTAGGCAACCTCCCTAGTGCATGTGCCATGATAACGACATGCTGTGCACTCAGTGCTTGGAATTCAGAATAGTATCCAAAGAAAGAAACTATGGCAAAAATGGAATATACCAAACACATCTAAGAGGGCAGTAACTCCAAATATGAACTGACTCAGATGGTGATAAACACATCTAACCCATGCAGTATGGAGAAGTAGACATAAAATGATTATGAAATTAGTATTGTTAGCAAAATTTCATTGCTGGCATCAAGGGTTATCAAGCAATTCTGTTTGTATTCCATCTTTTTCAACATTATTTTTTCTTTGATGTCCCAGCATAATTTTTCTCTTTGCTCTTCATTTACCAACACCAATAGAAGTAATGTAAACATCTGCTAAGAAAATCTACATCGAAAGTTATTTTGAAGCCTAATCTCTTAAATAAAACCACAAAATCTTCATAACTACCAGACTAAGTGGTTTTCAACCTTCATGTTTTCATAGTACACTTGAGATCAAAAACAAAACAATTACTAACTCAAATTGCATGCAAGGTTTTAAAATTATTAGCACATTTCATGTGGCACACTTTGCATAGTAAGTTCAAAAAACAAAACTGTTTTAAAATTAGAAAATTTAGGGAATTATTTACTTTGTTTTACTGTTCATACTTGTATATAACAAAATTATGATGAACATCTTTTTAAGATGCTCAAACATAAGTATGAGCTTCCTAAAGCCTTAAATCATATTTTTTTAAATCTGCTGCAGAGTTTCATTATCACTGATCTAAGTATTACCATGCAAATTTATGACAAAGTCTATATTACATATCATGTTTTTTATTTGTTTACCTTGAATTGAGAAAGTGCTGAAATTTAGTCTTATAAAATATTTCTCTTTTCAATATTTCTATCAGAAACAGATGGAAAGTTTAAATGCAAATATTAGGTGGTATTATTTGAATAAATCTCTTTCGTTATTTAAAGTCTTCATGAATTTTTTAATGAGACCTGATTTATATACTAAGGTAAAAACAATGCATTGACCAAGGGCTCATTTATAATGTTTTACTAACTCCTAATTCTTTTAGCAATGTAGTTTTTTCTAGAATATCGAGAAGGAAATACTCAAGTATGTCTACTGTATGAAAACTTAATAAAGTGGGTGCTAACATACTTGATGTAGAAAGCTAAGAATTTTAATTAATTAAAATTACACCTTTGGTGATGAGAACAAACCATCATTGAAATGACAGTTAAGATTTAGAGGTTATCTCCCCTGCCGTTTTGATATGAATTATGCATTCAGTTACTAATTACCATATTTGCTCATTTATGTCACACCCCTAATTTAGTGTTAAATCTTGCTACAAAATTTTTATCCCTTCATAATTTTAGCTTTGTTTCATATATGTCATGACCTGGTTTTCTCAGTAAAATCAAGTATTAAATAGCGTGGTTTATATACGAGCAAATACAGCTGTTCATTCTGTAAAAAGTGTTGATATTCTGATATATCTTAATGAAGAATTTTAGTAAAAAATGCTTTTGTTCTAAAAACATTGGCAAATAGTGAAAGTCCTTGCAAGGAATATAGCTATATTTATTACGATTAATCTTTATTAATATTGATTTCATTGTAACATAAATCTTCTTCAGATGGACTCAATGACCAGTTGAAACTGAAGGAAATTTATTTCCATTGAAATGAAAGAAATTTATTGCCATTAAGTTCTCAATAAATAATCATTATCCAGTTGACAATTAATTATATTCCATTACATCTAAAAGAACATTGATGCCAAAACTGAAATAAATTATTCTCTGCTCTAGCAAATTCAACACGTATTTCCCATTATTTTTGGATAAAAACAAAGCTTCTATCCAAGCTGCCAATGCATTTTTTTTTTTCATTCCCTCAGCATTAATCTCAGTTACTCAGTTGAACCTTTTGTCAAATGGAAATGTTTTGCAAAGTCATCCAAATATATTATTTTGGTTTCTCTACAAGCAAGAAGTGAGTTAGTAAAGTCTTAATTCTTCATAAAAGTGTCTTTAATTGAAAACTAAATATCTCTAACCTTAGGACAGTCTGGAACCATACAAAACATGATCTGGCGTCTAATGAGAGTAAAGAATTAAGTTTAATTTTATGTCATTTTCTTATTCATTAGCAGCAGAAAATTACATTTAAAATACTGTTGGAGGGATAAACAAATACTGTTATAGGAATACACAAAATTATTTCTGCAGATAATTTATTTTGGGATAAATATTGCTTTTTTGAATTTAAAAAAGTTATAGTAAAACAGTAAAAACCAATATTGTGCTTTTAGGTGTATGAAGCAATGTCTGTTGATAACATTATGTAGTATGAGAATTATATTTCTTTTGGCTCAACTATTTCTTTAATCTACTTTAGATTGTAAGAAAACATAGGATGTTAACCTATCATTTATTTGATGTTTTAAACTACAGTGTTACTTTTTAGTCAACAGAAAAATGAACATGCGGCGAGCTGGCAGAAACATTAGCACACTGGGCGAAATGCTTAACGGTATTTCGTCTGCCATTATGTTCTGAGTTCAAATTCTTCCGAGGTCGACTTTGCCTTTCATCCTTTTGGGGTCGATAAATTAAGTACCAGTTAAGCACTGGGGTCGATGTAATCGACTTAATCCCTTTAACTGTCCTTGTTTGTCCCCTCTATGTTTAGCCCCTTGTGGGCAATAAAGAAATAAGAAAAATGAACATGAAGTAATAACATTAGTCAACATTATGAAATTAACTCCAACAGCTACATTTTATTATAGTATTTGGAACCTTTGAAAAGCAGCTTGTAGACCTGGGCATTTCAAAAACCATTATTTCAATTTTAACCGTTTTGTAACCATATTTCTGTTGAAATACAGTCTTTGTTTGAATTAACTTTGAAAATAATGAAGAATTTATTCATATAACTTTATTATTATTATTACTATTATTATTATTATTATTATTAAGCTGGTGTTTGGAATATAGTTTAGCATGAAAGTTGGCATCTAAAAAGGTTAAAACTGTTTGATATTTTGTCCAAAGCTTTACTGATTTGTCATCCAAAAGGTTTACTAGTTTAAAAGACATTTTAATAACATTACTCTAGACAAAAGTACAATTAATAGAACTTGAAGAGGTTTCTCTTAACTGTTTAGAAGAAATATAAGGCATAAGATCCGCAAAGAAATTCTTTATATTTATGCAACCAGTTCACTTACTGATCTTATTGGATTTATCTCTTCTGCTTGTTATTTTTATCTTTAAAACGCCTTGAAAGTAAGATAGTGGATTATCTTGGTTAATCCAAGATTTTCAACACATTATTACATATGTGAAAACTCTACTGTTTATATATTTAACTTACAGAAAGCTCTTCTGACTTATTTTTCCTTCAGCCTTATAATGTTGGTTCACCATTAGAATTATTTTGATATAAAACTGCTATATTTTATCATTTTCTTTTAGGTTCGTCAACATAAAAATTCCTCAGGGAGCCAGAAAGGAAGGGGTACGTGTACGCTGGTGGCAGCCTGAGAATGATGGCAAACTTCTTCGGGATTGGGCATTGGATGACATTGTAATTGGCGGCAACATGGTGAACCCTGTAAATGTAACAAGTAATTTTACAACTGATTTTATTGAACATGAATGGTTGACCACCAACAATCTGGAAATTGGGGAATATTGTGGGAAAGCTGAATCAGCTGTAGCAAAACCAGTTGCTGGTGAAGGAGCCAAACTGACAACCCGTGATGTCAAAATAGAAGATGATTACATACTTCAATTCTCGATCAATGTTGGATGTGGGGCACCATGGAATAGCTCCATTTCTCCAGTTCACCTGCAATATTCTGTAAACTACGGTAAAAACTGGTATTATGTTACTCCCCAATGTATGACTAAGGACCCCCAATGTAACACAGAAGCTTCAGTCAAGACTGTTTATTACTCAACTTTTGGCTGGCAACGAGTCATTATCCCTCTTACAGGACATGTTGTATCAAGGTAAGCATTATGTTGATATCCCCATTTTGACTCATTTGAATCTAAATATTATAAAAAATATAAAATATAAGAAATTTTTCAAGAATGCAAAATTCCATTGCTATAGTATTATAGTTTACAATAATATTGATTGAATTGTTATATTCAAGTTGTACCCAGAGTATCAAAAAGGTATGTTAGAGAATACAATTAAATGGAATATTTCTAAAATAAAACCTGAGAATGACAATGTATATCATAAGTTTGGGCTTTTGTGTTACAAGTGCAGTCTGTCCAATTGCCCCCTGCACTGTTTTCATGCACTCAAATTCAGCCAAGGGATCAATTCTGAAACAGTGACATCTTAAGGCATGAGCATGCTGGGAAATTGCTCTAGGAGCCCCACAGCTCTAGGGATCCAATTATGATCTATTGTTATGGTTTTCTGTCAATAAATAAATGCTATTGAGCCCATTGCATTGATTTGCCTGGTGGGGTTTATAATGCTGCTAATATGGTTCTGACCTAAACTCATGTGATTCAGAAATAAACAACTGAATCGCTCCACTATGCACTCACAAATCTATACAGCAAACGTTTTTCATTAAGATTACTGTAGACATTAAGATATCTTTGAACTTTGTTTTCTAATTTTCTTTGTAGTGCCACACGTTTCCAGTGGTTCCAAAACATGCCTGGTCAACAGGAAGACTCCAAAGATGGCAAGGAATGGGCCATTCGAGATATCTATATTGGCAAAGCATGTGTAGATATGTGTCATGGCCACGGGTTTTGTGACAATGGCCAGTGTATCTGTGATGAAGGATATATGTGGGCTACATGTCACCCAATGGGATACTTTTATCAACCAGTAAATATTGATTTACTCTTATTTTCTGTTATTTTATTTATTATCTTTCTTTTATTTATCATTTCCCTGTCAATAGTTTTGCTGTCTTCAAACTTATGAATTTAAAAACCAGTTTTTTATAACAATTTAGAGAAGTTTGAGTCTTTTTTTTAACCCTATAATGCCGATTGTCAATAATTCTTGATACTTCAGATACTATGTTCTTATTGGAAGGACACAATTCTGCTGCAGCCATAATGTTATAGCTAATTGTCATAAATGGATCTGTTGTGTACAAAAGCTACATTACACTTCTAATATATTTGTTTCTTTATGTTGTATACTGATACTAACCAACTTTCAATTCCTATTTAAAGACTCAGCTTAAAGACACATTCAATGAGCCAAATATAAACAGAAGTAACTGGTTCCTTGTGCAAGGAGCAGCTATCTACAATGCCTGTACAGAGCTTGTTGATGGAACGGCATTGGTGTTCTCAGGAAAAGGCATGCGATTGGCTGAAACCTGGGATTTGGATCTCAGAGATGCTATGTAGGTCTTTTTTTTTTACTTATACTAATTTATTCTTGTATTCTTATATTCCTTAAAACTACTTATGGTTTGATATATTTATTTGAAGCATTAAAAATAAGAATAACAGCAGAGATGTTTATATTCAGCTTTCAAATTGAATTTAGTAATACTTTGAGTATTTTTGAGTATTATAACTGAGTATTTTAATTTGTTAAAGTATAACAACATAATACCTGCTGTCAAGTAATATACAACATAATGAAAATTACATCACAAAAGAGAACATTGAAGAAAGATAACATTTTAAAGTATTTAAAAATACAATACTAATTTATATAGAGGTATTATTAACATGATTAAATTTAGACATCTGTGTGTAATACATGTTGAAAAGGAATAAAAAATACTGGAAAATACTACAGACATCTTGTGTAACAATTTTATACTTGGGTTGCACAGTTTGACTGGGCTGGCACGCAGGAAGGCTGCACCAGACTCCAGTCTGATTTGGCATGGTTTCCTATAGCTGGATGTCCTTCCTAACACCAACCACTCTGAGAGTGTAATGAATGCTTTTACATGCCACCGGCACAGGTGCCATTTGCATGACACCAGAGTGCGTTTACATGCCACTGGCACAGGTGCCAATTTGAGTGGCACTGGAATCTGCCATGACTGCAATTTTGCTCGGGCTTGAGGGGTCTTCTTCTCAAGCACAACATAATGCCAAAGGTCTCAGTCATTGCCTCCGTGAGGCCAAACACTTTTATTTGCTATAATAATTAAAATAATGTTAGTCAATGTTTAATATTTTTCCTGACTGTATAATTATTTCTACTTAACATTTTAAGTATATTAGCACTATTAATTACTATATTAGCAACTATTAATTACTATTTATTTGGAATTTTCCAAATAAACGTAAAAATTTTGAAAATTATTATTTATAAAATACAAATGTATGATCTTTATTTAAAAAATTCATAATACCAGATTCATAATGTATACTGCCATAATTGGAGGCACTCAGAAAAATGGTGAATGTGCTGTACCCAATTCTAGAAGCCAAAGTGTCATACTACAATATTCTATCAATGGTGGTAAGTCCCTTTTGTTATCCCTTTTACCCCAGGTACTAAATTATTAAGGAACAAATTTACTAACTTTATAATTTTTTCCAGATAGTGTGAAGTTCAGATAGAAATATATCAATATCATAAGTTTCCTCCAGACACTGTAAAATTAAGATCGCATAGCCTTGTATTCAAACCTTGTAGCAACCATCATGTTGTTCATTTAACCAGGCCACAGTATCACAGTATCAACCAGACCGTTAAATGCTGTTATACACCACTGGTCACAATACACTTCTAATTCTGTCTTAATTGCACCATTCTTTTCCCTCTTGGCCCAAACTGCTAGACCAAATCATCTTCCCATCATTATGGGAGCCCTTCCAAGCAGCCTTTCCTGATCTGTTGGATATAACTCAGTAACTACATGGGTTCACCTGTTGTCTATAAGCCTTACAATGTGTCCAATTCAGTAGAACTTGTGCTTTCAGTATTCTGCAACCACATCATTCACTCCATTTTTTCCTTTAATTATCTCATTTCAAATATGGTCTCATAATGATATTCTTAGCATAAATCTTTTCTATGGCCCTTTATGTTATTGCCAATTAATGTTGCATCCTCTTTGTAATGGCCCACATCTCACTTGCATATAAGAGCACAGGTAGAATGGTGCTATTGAAGAGAAGACAGGCACATATGATATTGTCAAGCTTTATTTTGGACATGTCATTTATTCACTTAAATGCCTTCTATCTTGCCCTTATTTTTTTTGAGATTTCAGCATCCATAGCTCAGTACATATTAACCATGAAATATTACTAACATTTTAAGTCTACTTAACTGAAAATAGTTACCAATTTTACTTTGTAATTGAATTATTATCATTTGCAAGGCTATATAACTTCAAAGAAATCATATTCTCTTATATTTTACATGCAAATAGCAATTTATTTCAAAATCTATATCCCTCCTTATTCTAATACATAAAATGGCATCTAAAACAGTCAGAAATATATACTAATATCAATAGCTTGTAGTTTGTACAATAGTTTTGACCATTGTTTTCATTATTGTCAGCAACATCAGATTTTTTGTCTGTATTTCTTGCCTCCCATTTGCTATTCCCAAAACCATTTCCTTATCTGCCACTCATGCAACATGTTTCATGTAGCTTATCTCCTATCTCTGAATGATTTTCAAAAGTTTTACAGTTTTTGTCATTTTGTTCAATATCGATTCATTATTTTTTACTTTCTACTCAACATTCTCACAAGCAAAATAGTGGTGGCACCTTAGCTCAGATGCTTCAGTATTTTTGTTCTTACACTTTTTAATCATCTGCCATTCAGATCAATAGGTGACCATTGGGATTACCTATTGTTATTGTAAAAGGATTATTGAAAGAAGCTTATTGTTGCTGTCTAACCCAATATTATCATCGATCCAACAGGCCTAGAATCAGCAATCACCACCCCAACATTTTTCAGACTCAATGTATCAAGAACTACATTATCCAATGTTTTTTGTTTTGTTTTTTTCAGAAGACAGTGTGATTTAAGGGACATATGGTCGCTATTTCTTGCAAGCTAATTTCAGCTTTGATTTTCATCCCTCTGATATTGATCAAATAAAATACATCTATCCTCATTTATTATGGGATTTGGGTACAAAAAAGTGATAAATGAATCAGTGATAAATGAGGCTATATTGGGATTGAAATATATGTCTATGTCTTAAATATGAATGGTATTATAATGCTAAATCTTAGAGATTTCAGTTTTCTCACTGTAACTGTAAGATCATTCCAAATGGATGTTTCAATATGATACTAGTTTCAGACCACCAAAGTGATTCCATAATTCTATATGCAAAGTTAATTAATAAAATCTTAAAATCACCATCTGTGCACCATACAAAATTCCTACACACCATTAGAAGGCATGAAGCTGTAGAACTGTCTGAAATAAAATCTATTTATAGACTTGCTGTGTCAAAAGCACAATTTATATCAGAAGGAGACAAACATCATTGTTGCAGTGACTCACAACAGAGACAAATGCATTCCTCCTTTGTTGAGACTTGTCAATGCAGTGCTTTGGTGTTGTGGAAGCTTACTGGGTTAAACAATTCCACAATTTCATGCCTTCTAATAGAGTGTATGCTTTTAGTATAATAGACAGACGATGATTTTAATTTAACGCTGTCTCAATTGAGTTTTACTAAATAAAATCTTATTTTTTTACATTATTGTTTCCTTCCAGGTATCATTTGGGACACAATTTATACTCTTGACTACCAATATTACCAACATCCAAAAACAGACCATCTAAAGTTGCCCTTCTCTGCTAGAACAGGCAGTACGCGTATTCGATGGTGGCAGCCCATGCCTCTTGATAACTTAGAAGTATTTCCCAGCTGGGCTCTGGACAATGTTTATATTGGGGGATCAGAAATTAATCCTAGCTTACTTTGGTTAAATTTTACTCAAGGTATGCATGAACTATGGTCTAACTGGGAGTTTTCTCCACGCGGTCAAGTCAGCAAAGATTTCTGTTACAAAACTGAACATTCTCTTACTTGGAACAATGACAAAAGAGAGAAAAGTTTAACTACAAATCAACTTATTGTTCAGGAAGATTCCATGCTCCAATTTAAGGTACAATATTTTATATCTTGTTTTATTTTATTATATTGTATTTTTTTATTTAGACAAATGACTGTTCTTAAGACCTGATAAAATGGAAATGATATAGAGTTTCTAAACTTGTTTTAATATTAAAACATTTAATCACTGTTTATATATGTGTGTAATGATTGCTTGTTTTCTTCCAGTAAATGCAAAAAAAAAAAGTAAATTGGAACTTTTTATAGAATTTCATTGATTCTGTCAAATAAGTTGGGCTTTTTTGATATTTTCTAGACAACGCCACAATTTCCAGACTTCTACATAAACTTTTTGTTAGATGATAGAATGCACTGTCTAAGACTGGGAGAAAATTACAGTTATGATAAAAGGTTGCAAGTGCCACAGTAGTTTGGAGAAGATATTCTTTTGTGTAACTTTAGATAAAACATTTACATCATCTTTGTAGCTGAGTTCTACAACAGGGCATAATATCCTATTCACAGAAATCAAACATTATAAAGTTTCTGTGTTTATACCAGGCAAATATTCATAAAAGAGGTTCTATCAATATTCTTTATTCAAAAGATATAGGTCTATTCATTTTCCATAGTGACTAAATTTGGCATTTCCATCTGAGCAGTCATCCTCACAGAGAGCTTTTTTGTAACTACATAGTAACTTTCTGTAAAGTATGAACATAAAAGATCAGAATACAGTGTTATTATTTGATATTCACAGAGCAAAGCAAAAGAAATAATCCTTTTCCCAATAATAATAATAATATTCCTTGATGCTATTGTTTCTCCAGATTGCTATTGGGTGTAATAATAAATTCAACAGCTGCATTCCAAATAGCCCTGTACATCTTGAATTCAGGAAGAATCCAAGCGTTGGGAAATGGGAACACCTATTACCCATTTGCTTACCAGATAACAATGTCTTGATGAGCTGCCGGCCTCACATACACCACAAAGCAAGTATAATGTATGCTGATGAATATCCAACTTGGACAAGGTACACTTTGAAATTACCAGACAAAGCACATTCAAGGTAAGGTACAATTTTATTAAGACATATTAACCCTCTAACATTCAGATTACTATGCCACATATAATGCTTATTTATCACATTGTTTTGAATTCATACATTAGCTTGTAGCTTTGAGATTTTGATGATGTGACTTATTTCTAGAAAGACATTATAGGGTAGGTGAGATAGACCAGATATGATCAGTTAGGACAGTGCTTCTCAAACTATCTAATGTGGTGAATTGGCAGTTTCTTTTCCAATGTGCCAGGAACCAGTCATATTTCTAAGTAATATTAATTTATACCAGAAACAATATATACAATGAATATAATAAAAGTTGACAATTTTTTAATCTTATATTTATTTTGTAAACAAATAATACAATATTACATAGGCATTTTATAATGTTTCTTTCTTTTCTGGAAACTCGCAGTGTATTGGCAGGTGATGGCTCGTGGACCAACACCGGTCCGCAGACCACCACTTTGAGTAGCACTGAGTTAGAACATAAAACAGGTAGAATATTTGAGCCAGATATTGCTGGTTTCAGTGTTAAAGTGTCAAAAAGATTTTACTGTATTTAATAAGAATTTTAACCTTATCAAGTTCCATATGCATTTAAAGTTATTCATCTTAGCATTACCAATATTAGCTTATACAAGGCCTACTTGCTATTAACCCTATCATTACTATATTTCTGTTAAAAATACATTAGTTTTATGACAAGTAACACTCTGCTTATTGAAATATTGCCTAAGCATCTAGCTTTATCACTCATTTCCCAATTTGTCTTATTTCCCATTTTATGTGTAATTTAAACCAATAATCGATAATAGCATTTGCATTAAATTGAGAAGAGGATTGGGCTTTATAACCACATATTAAAATCTGTTTCAGCTCCACACAAATACGTTGGGTCCAGAAACATGTGGAAGGAGCAGTATCACCACCATGGGCCCTTGATGAGATTTACATTGGAGAGACATGTCCAGATATGTGCAATGGCCGCGGAGATTGTAGAAAGGGTCGGTGCTTCTGTGAACCAGGAACAGTTGGTCAGTTCAATGTTGCTTTAATTTAGTGTACAAGCCATTTTGGCACAACCATTTTGGTGCTGCCTGTTTGGCTTTGATAATTCGATACTGACTTATTTGACATCAGACATTTTAGTGTTTCTTTCATTCTCTCTGTCACTCTTTTTCTCTTTCTCTCTCTCTCTCTCTCTCTCTCTCTCTCTCTCTCTCTCTCTCTCT
>NC_068984.1:16819051-16827976 GCF_001194135.2 Octopus bimaculoides
TATATATATATATATATATATATATATATTTCACACACATATGTGTGTGTGTGAATGTTTGCATCCAGTGCTAAAAAGTACTATCAAAACAGGTGCATCCAAACAGCCATACTTAATCATCTCATTCTATTTAATTTACTATCTTTTCCTTAGCTTTTCTTTTTTTAATTATTTGTTTCAGAGAAACACAGTAGCCTTTCAAACTTAGAACACAACCTGTTTTTGGTTTTTAGCTGTCTTTCTCATAGAAAGACAGGCACAATATGACTTCCTATTTCTAAAAAATTATACTTTTTAGAAGCACAGAGCAATCAATTTTGTTCAAATGTAGCAAAGCTAAATAGTTTAAGGTATCAAGTTTAATATTTTTCTGTTCTCAGTTCAATATTTCATCATCATCAACCCCTGGACATTATTGTCTTGATCCTCAGGATTCACAGGGCAGGTTACCCATGTCCGGTGACATATCAGCAACTAAAATCATAACATTCCTTCTGAACAGGACACCAGTCCATTGCAGAGTTTTCATTTACAGCTGAGTGATCAGAATCAATGTGAAATTAACCCTTTGAGTATTGACCTCCTGAGCCTTATTTTACCATATACCTGGCACTCTACCGGTGCTAAGGTATAGAGAAAAATAAGCCATCCACCGGTAAACCGGTGTTACAGGCTCAAGGGATTAAATGTTTTGCTGAAGAACACAATGCACCACTCAGTGCAGGAATTGAAACCCTACCATCTTGCAACCATGAGTACAACCACCTAAGCACAAAACCATACATCAGACTAATTTAATTAGCTACACTAGGCTAATTTAATCGAGGAGTGGCTGTGTGGTAAGTAGCTTGCTTACCAACCACATGGTTCTAGGTTCAGTCCCACTGTGTGGCACCTTGGACAAATGTCTTCTACTACAGCCTCAGGCCGACCAAAGCCTTGTGAGTGGATTTGGTAGACGGAAACTGAAAGAAGCCCGTCGTATATATATATATATATATATATATATATATGTATATATATACATATATATACGTATGTGTGTGTATATGTTTGTGTGTGTGTGTTTGTGCCCCCAACAATGTTTGATAACCGATGATGATGGTGTGTTTACGTCCCCGTAACTAAGCGGTTTGGCAAAAGAGACCGATAGAATAAGTACTAGGCTTACAAAGAATAAGTCCTAGGGTCGACTTGCTCGACTAAAGGCGGTGCTCCAGCATGGCCACAGTCAAATGACTGAAACAAGTAAAAGAGTAAAGAGAGTATACTCTTTCTTTTGGCTTTGACTTGGAAAGAAAGCATTACTTCTACCAATATATTTTCAACAATTTACTATAGATGATCAAAGCTGATTTTTCATATGGTTTTTACAGTTAAATGTTCAAACATTTAACAACAAAATGTTGCATGAACCATTTAGTTGCCATAATGTGTGGTAATACATTTATATTTGAATTGAATCATTTATGAATTCATATCTATGTAGAGATAGTTAGATCCTATTTTAAAACTATTTCTTCTAGAGTCAGAGCCTGAAAGGAATAAGTCTTGCAATTCTGTGGAAATCCTTAGAAATTCCTTGAAAAATTACTGGCAGCCATTAGCAGAATCTTAACTGTGAAAATTCTTTAAGAAGAGGAAATAAATCAATGATAATTCTCCATGTGATTCTGAAATTTTATATAATTTTACATAACTGAAACTTCTGTTCATAAATTTGCTTTTTCCTACTATTTCTATTTCTTTTGGTTTAAAATAAAAATTGATTAAAAATTTACATTAATTCCAATAAATCAAATTTACTAATACACACACATACATGTATGTGTGTGTGTGTGTGTGTGACTTGTATTAGATATAATTTCAACTGATTGTTTGCAAATATTTACAACTAAATGCAATTACAGGAGTCAAATGAAATCTTCAATGATTAGCATTTCAGATCTCTAACAAATAGATTTATTACAAGTAATATATTACTTATTTATTCTGGCACAGGCATATTACATACTGCATAATTTTTATTATAGCACTGATATATCGATTATTGAACATGAAAGTTTTTAGTTAGCAGGAAAGATGTGACTAAAATCTAATTGGAGAAGTAGCAATGTTCCATAAGTAGTTGTTGGCACTCCGTTGCTTACGATGTGGAGGGTTCCAGTTGATCCGATCAACGGAACAGCCTGCTCGTGAAATTAACTTGCAAGTGGCTGAGCACTCCACAGACACATGTACCCTTAATGCAGTTCTCGGGGATATTCAGCATGACACAGTGTCACAAAGCTGACCCTTTGAATTACAGGCACAACAGAAACAGGAAGTAAGAGTGAGAGAAAGTTGTGGTGAAAGAGTACAGCAGGGTTCACCACCATCCCCTGTAGGAGGCTCATGGAGCTTTAGGTGTTTTAGCTCAATAAACACTCACAACGCCCGGTCTGGAAATCGAATGACCGCGAGTCCGCTGCCCTAACCACTGGGCCATTGCGCCTCCACCCCATAAGTAGATAAGTATTCTATGCATTGTACCAAATGAAATGATTGGTGCACAAGAAGGGCAAAGTAACAGAGAAGGGCTTTCTAAGTTGCAGGGGTATAGGAATACTTAACAGTAGGAGTTCTGGTAAAATAAATTCTTTGAAATACTTGGGGTTTTATAGCAGTCATCAATAAGTTCTATTACCAAAGCAATCTAGTTTGCTTGGAGGAGGTCATGCTGGAAACATGGCAGCCTGAGTAAAAATAGTGGAAAATAGCCTGAATCATATTTAATGCATATCCACATCAATAGGCGAGTTATTGCATTGCACTGACATTCCATCGGTTGCAAGGATTAGAGTTCTAGTTGATCAGATCAAGAGAACAATCTGCTTGGCTATGTGGTAAGTAGCTTGCTTACCAACCACATAGTTGGAATTGGTAGACGGAAACTGAAAGAAGCTCGTCGTATATATATATACATATATATATATGTGTGTGTGTGTGTGTGTGTGTGTGTGTGTGTTTGTCCCCCACCAACATCGCTTGACAACCGATGCTGGTGTGTTTACGTCCCCGTAACTTAGTGGTTCAGCCAAAGAGACCGATAGAATAAGTACTAGGCTTACAAAGAATAAGTCCTGGGATCGATTTGCCTGACTAAAGGCGGTGCTCCAGCATGGCCACAGTCAAATGACTGAAACAAGTAAAAGAATAAAGAGTATGCAAAATGGCTGAGCACTTCCACAGATATGCATACCCTTAACCCATATATACCCCTGATAGTGTTTTAGCAATGCAAAACCTGCTCCTACTTGTTTGGATATGAACTCGCCTGGAAGCATCTGACTGAGCATGCAAAATGTTCAGTAGGTGGTCGACACCCGTAGCTAACAGTTGCATACTGTCCTTCTCTTACCATAATGTTTAACCTAAATACAGTGAAATGTTTTATGGGCATATATGGGTTAATGTAGTTCTCAGGGAAATTCAGCATGACACAGAATATGACAAGGCTGGCCCTTTGAAATACAGATACAACTCATTTTTGCCAGCTGTGAAGACTGGAACAATGTGAAATAAAGTGTCTTGCTCAAGGGCACAACACACTGCTGGGAATCCAACTCACAACATTGCAATAGTGAGCTGAATACCCCTAACCACTTGGCTACAACCATCTCTTATAAATGTGCTGTGTTAAAAGCAATTACTATCAGAAGGACTCAAAAATCACCCCTGTAGCAGCCAGTCAGAACACTAGATGCGTTTTGGCCTTTCCAGGTCTTTTCAATGGCATGCACTCACAGCCAACGACATGCTTGGACAAGAATTCCAATATAGGAAATGGTAAATAAAACATTCACTGGTGTCAGAAATAGCCACCTTAATCTATTAGCAAAAAAAAGGGGATTATCTTTTTGAGCAAAGGACATTGGTATGATGTGGGATGATGCAGGATAACATGCTATGTTTGAAAACAAACCAAAAATGGGTCAGTCATGACTGTTCCATTGAATGAACATTAATCTAGGCAAATAGTAACAGCACTGTAATAATTAACCATCAATAAAGAAAAAAAACCTAAAAATCATTTTAAATTACTTCTCTTTTGCAGGTACAACTTGTGCTCCAGATCAGGCCAAGCTCTTACAAAGACTAACTGATTCCTTTGAAGGCTCCATTATTACCCATTATTGGGAATCAATTAAAGGAGGTGGTATAGGACTAGGTTGTGGTGCTCTTTATCCTTATGCACATGGAAAGTCTTTGTATTTCAATGGCTGTGGACAACGACATGTCATCACACAACCGATGAACCTCTTTACAGGAGGGTAAGTCAAATAGAAAAATATATTTTTTAAAATGAAGACAATTACAGTAATCCCTCGCCATATGCACTCAGTACATTGTGGTTTGCCTATCACTCACTCAGCATGTCGCTGTTCACTTATCGCACACTCAGTACGTCGTGGATTTTTCTGGCTAATATATGTAAATTTATATCACGGGTTTCTGTGGCTGATAGATATTAATATTTTTTTAGATTTTGATTATATCATGCCTAAAAATTAATAAATAAAATTAGAGTACAGTACTGCACTGTATAACACATTAATTAAAATATATTAAAGGAAAATACATAGTGTACCATAGATGAGTAAACAAAGAATCACACATCCTGTATGGGAAACAGAACTCACAAGGAAAGTGAGTGGAATTGTTTTGCATTTATAATAAAATAGGTATATCCAAATTATAAAAATGCTAAAAAATATATACAGTATTGTTTCTTATTTCTTTATTGCCCACAAGGGGCTAAACATAGAGGGGACAAACAAGGACAGACAAAGGGATTAAGTCGATTACATCGAACCCAGTACGTAACTGGTACTTAATTTATCGACCCCGAAAGGATGAACGGCAAAGTCGACCTTGGCGGAATTTGAACTCAGAACGTAACGGCAGACGAAATACCACTAAGCATTTCACCCGGCGTGCTAACTAACATTCCTGCCAGCTCACCACCTTCAGTATATACAGTACTGTTTCTACTTTGCGGATTTTCACCAATCACGAGAGGTTTTGGAACATAACACCCACGACAGTCAAGGGATTGCTGTACTACTAAAAAATTTTTAATTACATTTGAAACTTTATTGCAAGTATAATTATTTTCATGAGGGAGTTTCTATGCATTTATATGTGTGTATTTGTGCATGCTTATGTTTATTTTGTATAATGGTTAAAATAGTGCTGTTCACACAGGTTTTGTCGTTTGTTTTCTGTCGACCATGAAAGCACATTCGGGCTTATTGACATATCTTGATATGCTACAGAATCATTGTAAACAAAAGGCTCATTCATTTAGTGTCATTTGTTCCTACTTCTCTACATAACAGTGTCCAGACTATTTATTGTTCAACAGAATGGAGTATTATTACCACACTTGGAAACAAGTGAATGTTAGCACCAGGAACAGCATTGGTCCACAGAAAACTGTTCTCCAACTACAGTCTTGAAATTTGATAGGCAAACTGTGCTGCAGCCAATTGTGTTATGAGAAAGTCTTTTGTTTCGAGCCTATGCTCTTTGACAGAAAGGAACACAGAAATAAACAGGAAGAGAAAATAGAAAAAGGTTTAGTGGCTAGCGATCTATCATGGCAAATGTATATATATATCAACATGTGAAACCATAAATCCAGAGACATTTTTTTTTCTTTCTTGGGTTGTTTTCCTCTCTCCATGTATTCTTCCCTCATTACTTTCTGTAGGAGAGCGTAGGCTTGAAACATCAAAGACTCTTCCATTTTTCCTGAGTGTCAAACTAATATATCTTGTTTGTTGTACCCTCTCCTGTCTCTGTCTTTATATATATATATATATATATGATGGCTGTGTAAAACTAATGTCATAGAGAAAGTATACTGATGTAAATTGTTGCTAGAAGTAATTTACTCCTTAAAGGAAGGTAACTCCATAGAGAGGGACGTAACTCAAGATAAAATTGGTTAGTTGATAGATAAATAGCTTTTGATAAAATGACTGAGTACTGGGCCAATATGATTGACTAAACTCTTTAAAAGCAGTATTCTAATGTGGCTGCAATCCAGAGGAAGCATCCAACAAAAGAATTCAACCAGTAAAAGAAGAAATGTCTCCATGTATGATTGCAGTTTATGGAAAGATTATTGCCGTAATTGTTAGATAAACGCTAAACTTGAAATAATTTCTTCAGATTAAGTGGTTAGAAAAATCATCAGAAATCAATATATCAGATCATGAAATCAGGTAGCATCAATCAATCAATCAATTTTTTTTTTGTTTTTCTATATTTATTGATCTCTTCAGGCTGGTGGATGGCAGAAACATTAGATATCAATAAAAATACAATGTAGCATTTTCTTATCCCTCTGTTCAGTAGTAGGAGAGTCAATGTACAAGTTTCTCAGTTTGTCAGTGTCAGTTACATGATATATACGAGTTCAAGTTACTGTCAAGGTAGACATTTCAAGGTCATTGTCTTGTGGAACTTTCAGCAATAGCACAATAGACAAGGATAATAAGATGCAGAATATCGCCACAACATAATAGTGACGACAAGAATATTACAGTGCCAACAGCAATATACAAGTGGACAAGGATCCGCATTATAACCCTCTAAATGAAGATTTAGTACTCAGCTTCTGGAAGTCGACAAAATACTCTTCAATTACACATAACTCCTGCTTCTTATACAGTATCTATTTAGAGTAATCCAAGCCAGTAAATAAAATCTAGAATCCAATGAAATTGGTGATAGTCTGTGAGAACCAAACATTTTGGTCTCCTAGCCTTAGTCTGAAAGCATGAAGAGAAGGAAAGAAAAAGTGTTGTTGTCACTTGGAATAGCAACAAGTGACGGCTTAAGTCTTATTGACTTATAATAGAATCAATAAACTAGATTTGAACAAGATGGGAGTTATAAATTAAAATCTAAAGCTAACTTTTAAAGAACACTTTTTGGTTTTCATGAACCTAAGTAATTCTTGATATTTTATTTTACAGGAAAATCATATTTATTTTACAAATTGGCTGTCATTCTCAGACAGAAGAATGCAATATTAACTTGCAAAATAAAACTCACTTCCGTGGAGTTCTTTTACAATACAGCATTAACAAGGTAAATTATTCAGCAACTTCTTTGTCAATGTGGATTATCTATTGTCTTTTGTATTCTTTCGCAATATTGTCTTACAGCAACAAGAGACAAATGGCAGAACCAATTTACAATGGATAGATTGTTTATGGAATTGTGTGATGTTCATTGCATTCTGGGCACATTAGAGTTGTTTAATAATAATGTTTCTTTTATTTATTACACCAGCAGAAACACCACCCTCTGGGCAATTGTCTACAAATGTATGTCCTGTTTGCTTGTGTGAAACTGTTGTGATGTGCATATCTATAAAACTTGATATGAAAGGTTTTTAAGTAATTTTGATATGATAGATATAGTAAAAGAATTTTCACAAATATTCTCAATGTATCTCAAACAAAAACTTTGTAATTGCTTAGTTTTAATGAAAACGATTGAATAAAATGGAGAGAGTGAAAGTGATTGAATAAAATGGAGAGGGGTAGAGAGAGAGAGAGAAAAAAAGGGACAATGTTGAAAGGAAAGAAAGCGAAAGTAACAGGGTGCAGGTGAAAGAAAGTATTAACTGAAATAAGAAGGGATTCAATGAGAGAGAAAAAAGATAAAAGGCCAAAGGATGAAAGGCATTGAAAAAATGATGAGAATAAGAGTGAGAGAGAAAAAGTTATAAGGATATAGAAATAGAAGGGCTAATATGAATAGAGTTGGTAAATAAAGAAGAGATGGAAAGATATAAAGAAACAAACAGCTCTGCAATGAAACAGTAGAAAAAGAGGGATATAAATGTAAGATGCTAAAAAACGTGTTGCAGTGAATAAAAATTAGTTTTCTGATTAACTTGCAATCAGAATCTTGAAAGATACTTGAAAATCAATTATTAAAAAATTAAAATAAAATAAAATAAAATAAAATTGAAATTTATAAGAATTTTCTAGACCATGTAGATTTTAATAATTGCTTTATTTTCAGAAGTTTCATACAAACAGCTTTCTTTATTGTTATATGCATAGATAGATAAACATCATTGACATAAAAGATTACAATAATAAATGCTGTGGAATATATAAATGTAAGTTGGTGTGTGTGTATGCTTGTGCATCACATCATTGTTTTAACATCTCATGTTTCATATTTGCATGAATCAGGTGAGAGTAATCTGGAGCAGTTTTCTACAGCTGAATGCATTTTCTGATGCCAACTCACCCAAGTCTAGAGAACAATAAACAACCTAGACATGGATTATTCCAATTGTGTCAACTCATTTGCAAAGCTCAATAGGCATATCTGCGTGATCACGAACTTTACTTCCCAATCATATGGCTTCAGATTCAATACCACTGCCCACCACCTTGGGCAACTATCTTCTAATACTGCCCAGGCTGACTAAAAGCCTTGAGTGGATTTGGTTGATGGAAACTGAAAGAAGCCTATCACACATACACATATTCTTTTATTCTTTTACTTGTTTCAGTCATTTGACTGCAGCCATACTTGAGCATCACCTTTAGTCAAGAAAACTGACCCCAGAACTTATTCTTTGTAAGCCTAGTACTTATTCTATCAATCTCTTTTGCCGAACTGCTAAGTTACAGACAAATATACACACAAGCATACATGCACATACATATATATACAATGGGCTTCTTTCAGTTTCCATCTGCCAAATCTACTCACAAGGCTTTGGTCGACCTGAGGCTATAGTAGAAGACACTGGCTCTTGTGCGGGTGACACATGAGGTTTTTTGAGCGAGATGAGCGTGGCCGTTGCCAGTACCGCCTGACTGGCCTTCGTGCGGGTGACACGTA